>NC_056744.1:424274380-424574380 GCF_019279795.1 Protopterus annectens | reverse complement strand
TCCAGGCCTACTTAATTTGTTTAATATTTTGGTGTACTCTACTTATGCATCTATACCACCCTGGTCCTGCACTGTACTAGCTTTTAGAATTTTTTTTTTTTTTTTTTACTTAATAGCAAAATATAGAAAGTTAGGCAGCATTTTTGAGGGAACGTGATGGGCTGTAATTTAATTGCATTCAACAACTGAAACACTCACAGACTTACCTTACTAAAAGGATACACTAAACAACATGTCCTACATGGACTGACTCAAAGTCCTGTTACTATACTTGGTACCCCATAGAATGCTAAGAGGTTCCTAGGTTCATAGGAGATTACTAGCCTAACAGCTCAAGAGCCCTTCCAAGCTTAACCAGTTTTCCCCAGATTTTACCTAGTTTTCTATCCCTAGGGGAAATGTAACAAGGGTCAGCAAGTGGGGTTTTGATTATTATTGCAGACTGCCTCTGTCCATAAAAGACATGGGCACCACCCCAGGAGTGAATTTATGATTTCCCATCCATCGGTCCAGATTGCGCTCGAAGATGATCTGAAAAAGGCTCTGCTTCACGTGAATAGGAAACCTATTCCAGAGGAGGGGCAATCTCTGCGACACATATCTGTCTCTCCATCATGATCTATTCATGTCAGAGATCAGGTCTGGATCTTTAAAGTAAATAACCCTTGTGCAGTTAGTTTTGGAATATGCAACATTTCCACCAGGGCTGGGTAAGACACTGCCTAGTAGGTCAGACACAGATCAGCCCTCAGTAATCAGTAGGAAACTGAATACAGTGATAGGGCTTTTAATTGGTCTACATATGACATGTTGATTTTACTGTCTTTTTTTGGTGAGAAATCTCTGAGGATGCACCAGCTGTTGCATGTGCAGGTGAGGTACATGCTGGGTGCATTGTATTCGATTATTGGTTATCTGTGTCTGGCATATAAGGCATTCTCTGACCCATTACTGATGAATTTACTGCATATCAGCAAGTCAAATGGCATCAGCAATACTCAGTCTATGGATCTAAATATCTTTTGTGGCATCAATAGAACAGTTTGGAGGGACAGGTATATTTCACAGAGGATACCGCTGCTATAGAACAGACTCCCCATCCATATAAAACAAAGTTCATCCCTGTCCATTTTCAACAGTAACTTAGATCTATGGGTGGAAAACAAAATTTAGTTTATGCCTGCCCCTGTATTACTAATGGACAGATACAGCTCATAAATGCTTTATCCCATGCATGGGTCCGCTCAGATTATTTGTGGTATGATCCCAGTTATTCTGTTTAAGGGTAATGTATAATTATCAACAAAGGCATAGGTAAGGTGCAATCTATAACCAAATGGGACAGGTTATTTTGAGCACAAAAAGGAAAATTGGCTAGGCTTAAAGTAGCCCGCAGGGTAGCTAGGCTAGTATTTTTACCTATGAACCTATGAGCCTATGATTGCTGTGTTTGCTGTTGTTGATTATTAAACTAAACTGTCTTTCGGCTTTTCCTGGTTAGGGGTCGCCACAGCAGAACTCCGGTCCGCTAATGATTGGCAGTAGACTTTTACATGCTGGCTTGCCGGGCCTAACGCACAGCCTTCAATGAAGGAACGCCCATTCATGCATGTCGACACACAGAAGACACTCTAACTGATAATCGAACGTGCAATGTCTAACTGTGAGGTGACAATGCTACCGCAGCACCACCACCGCAGTCTTGTTGATTATTATCTTATATTAATTATAAATCAAATGTTTACTTTCGTAGGTTTGCTATGAACTCGGTACTGCAGAAGGATCATTTTCCAAAGATGTTAAGTACCAAAATAAATTATGAGAAGTGTGATGTTTCTTGAAGATATCTGAGTGCTGTCACTGGCATAAGAGTGCAAGGCATGGAAAACTAGATGCTTTCAATGTGCATAAGAGTACAGTGGTCATTATATGGGGCAAGAAGCAGAAAAGTCAGTCCCCTGGATTCAGCAAGCAGCCATGCAGGAATAAGTTATTCCTGCATGCAAGGGACTGTTCCTGTTCAGCACAGCAGTGTGCCATGCATATCTATGTAGGCACACTGACATGATGTAAAACGGACATGGTTCCATGTACGAGCACAGGAGGTGTGTCTGAGAGCAGAGCTCTCACAATACACATGCCCCCTGCACTCCAGAATTGCCGTTCGGCAATTTAAAATGAGTGAGAATGCTCGTAACACCCACAACCTGTCAGGATAAGAAATCTGGACAAAGCCATAAGGGATAATCGTCCCTACCAAGCCAAAAGCTGATAGAATAACAGATTTAGCATAAGCACATAGCCCACACCTCCCAACCCATCAGAGTAAGGAATGTGGACAAAGCCATAAGGGACAATCATCCCACAAAGCAGAAAGTTGATAGAATAACAGGTTCAGCATCAGCATGGATATTCTGAAGAGTATAAATAAAAAAACACAACAAATATTTTTTTTTTACATATGCAATAAGGTTTAAGCATAGCTGTGTGGGTGTGCCCGTTGCTTAGCTATGCTTAGCCCAGCTGAAATGGCAGGATAAGTTAAAAAGCAATAGACATCCAGCATATGCATAAGTGCTATAGTGTAGTGGTTAGAGAGTACACCTTGCATGTAGTCATTCATGGTTCAAGTCTTGCTAAAGCCATTTCCATTTTGTATGTGTAAGCATTAAAATTTTAATTTTTTGCATATTTATGTAAGAAATAACTGATTTTTCTCAACCAGAGTAGTGTATTAGGCCCATATGTGAGGTGTCAGTGTAATAAAGTAGTGAAACCCCCATATAAACACAAGTGCCCCATACAGTATATGCGCACAAGAATAAATCACAGCACATCAGGGGATGTCAGGGAAGGTAAATAAATCTATATTAAGTAATGAATGATGAATCAATCCCATAGAGGTGGTAGACCAATTTAATAAAACATAAGCAATGCTAAGCATTGCACAGCTATGTTGACAGGGTGTAAGTACTGTGTACATGTGAATACTAAGCAATGGATAGGCCAGCAAAGTGGATTTGCCCATTGGTAAGCAATGCTGAACCTGCTCCTTTAAGCACTGCCAACTCTAGCTAAGCAGGTTTGCCTGTAGCTTAGCTCAGCTCAGCATTTTCAAAACCATCCAGTCATGGCAAAAGGAGGGAAATTGGCTGTATTTAAATGCTGCAGGCAGGAATACAGTTCATAACTGGTTGTAGCTCTCCACTGTAGGCATTATGGTAGGTGTTGGAGAGGGCATGCACTTCTAGGCACAGTGCTGGGGCATACAGGAGTCCAAGGTCATGGTAGGACTCCTGGTAAAAAAAACATGACATAGACTGCTCCAGGACCAGTACAAGGGCTCCCAATATAAAGCAGAAGTCTAGGAAAGTCTCACCCATGATCTCACCAGTGCCACTGGTATCCCTTGGACTGCTGAGCAGGTCCAGCACCACTATGCCGACTTGAAACGGAGGAAGAGGGAGCTCTTGGAACAATGGGTCCAAGAAGCAAGAGACAGGGGAGATGTCCCAGCAGTGTGTAAGTATTCATAGCAATAATTGTTTACCAAAGTCCAGCCTGTGTATGTGATGGATAGGTATGCATAAATGTTTCTTTATTTTCATTACAGCTGCAGCTGAGTGGGCTGTGAACCAGGAAGCCCATGCCAGCAGGTTGCACAGGCTGCATCGTGAGGCTGGTGAGTAACAATCCTACTTGTAGTAGTCATACCAAATAAATATAAAGGAGTAAAATGTCACCTGGCACTATAAATAATGTGTATGGCTTGTACTAAATAAACCAGACAATATGACAGTAATAGTGCCATATAGGTCATACTTAAATAAAAGTGTAACTGCCTGGCAATAAAGTTCTAAATCCTAGACTGTTTGTGTTTACTCTGGTATTGTATGGCCTCACATGTTACATACACTAAGATCTGGTATGTGAATAGCATTGTTGTGTCAACTGTTTCTCACACTGTGCTACATAAAAAATATGCCTAGGAATCTTTGTATAAGAATGTTGTAATTACAAGGTCAGATTGTACAACCAAGAGAAACATATAGAAAACACTGAAAGAAGAGAAAATACTTTCTTAATAGATCACTCTGATGAAACACAAATTGTTGTATTTTTAGCACACAGAGTCATTGTTCGAATCCCGGGAGTGATAGTAAGCTGTATGCATAAGAATTATAACTAGAATCTGGGAATATGTGTAGAAACAGTCAGGTAGTGCTAATAAATATTCCCTCCACAGGTCTACCAGGTAAGGGAATTAGAATGTAGCTATAAGACAGTTGAAGTATACACTGTGTAGAAACATACCACTGCCCAAGCCAAGGGCATAGGGTATTGTAATAATACCTGTAGAGTAATGATTAGAGCAATGATCATTAAAGTTGTGAGTACTGCAAGGATATACAAGTTGTTAATTGACATCTCTCCCCCCCCCCACCATATCTCCAACAATAATCTAAACACACAAATCAATTGGTATGTTTTTACACCAAACCTACTGTTGGGACATATGCCCTATTGTTCAACAAATATTGAAATGTGTTTGTATTAATGTTCCATGCTGAAATACTATCATTGGTCACCTGTTGCTATCAATGTAACCTGCATGCTGTTGTAATGGCCACTGTGGTTCCATATATGCATGTGTTCTGTTTGCTATGCAACTGTTCCAAATATGTTGTATTGGGTTAATGGGAATATCTATGCATGCTGTTATAACTAATCCTGGACTGTGCTGACTATTACTAACCCACATATGTTATAAAACTGTAACACCATAACACGTTTGGGAAGGCCGGTCCTAGCGAACCCACCTCTTCCACCTCATCTGGCCATGGCACCAGACCCAGCATGTCTGGGACTCATCCCAGGACCTCCTCATCCACTGGTCCTGCACCACCTTCAGGTGGAGCCACCTCAGGGGATGGGGCTTGCCCCCCCAGGAGTGGGCGAGGACAGGATGCTGTCCTGTCTGTCTTGTCTGTCTTCCTACCCAACATACCTCCCTAAATATACCTACTATCCTTCCCCAACATCCCACTCTCACCTCAAATAAATAAAAAAGGACAATCTGTTCCCAAAAAAATAATTTATCCCCATACATAACTGTCCATTTCGCACACATGTCCTGGACACATGTAATCTGGTCTAATTGGCTTCACAACACATTATTGTTGTCCTCACCCCTATCTCAGGGGTTTGAGTGTTCAAATATACATCCAAGTTCAGTATATATGCACAGCTGTTGCTGTAGAAGAAATGGACAGCTATGGACCTTCCCTACACCCATCATGCACATCCCTAACTACTTTCTCTATTGTATGGGCAGCATGAAATTTATGACAAATTCTTGTGTCAACATAATACGCAGTACTAGACAATGTGACAAATTTCACAGCAGTACATGTGGTGGCCCAAATGTGTGTCCATAGGACACACCCATGCATGTCAGGGAGGCTCACATACCCAACACCAGCCTCAGCCCGCAGGACAGGTCTAGATGACCATAAAGAAAGGCTGGGCTAAGGCATCCAATTGATGGCAATGGTGAACACCCCCCCCCCAGACCTACACAGACTACAACAGGTCTGGCAGTTGTATGTTAGTTCTAAAGGGTAAGAAGTCTGAAACTGAAATGTAAGTCAATAAAACCTAAGATCTGTACTCTACTGATATGCCTCCAGTCTGCATGATACGTCAGAATACAAAATGAAATGGAAGCCAACAGAGTACCTGAAATACCAGTACAGTCATAGCAAATGTTTAAAGTCGCCAGTCCTATGTAGAAATGCAATAACGTGTACATGTGGGTTTAATAACAGTGGAGCACAGATTACCTGAGCTGGCCCAATTTACAGGATAGATTGTTGCATGTGCACAATATGCAGGGGTCCATGTGTTAGGTTGTATGCTCAATATTGTCTGGAAGTGGTCAACATGTAGGCATGGAGGGTTGTGTCTCAGTGGCCTATGACCAGTACTGTTGATGACAGGGCCATGTTCCGACAACTGTAATGCCAACCACAATTCTTCTCAGCAATACCCATGTCAGCAGTCGTCCATACTCACTGTCCAGATGTCAGTATCTGTCACTGTCTGAAAGATGGACATGCTATGAATGTAGGCCCATACATACACACAGTACACAGGTAGAAGTACCCCAGACAGAGTACAGAAAATGTAACTGTCAACTGCACACACCTTTGGAATTGTACATACAGGTTAGCAGCACATTAGATGTCTGTGTAGTATGGAATACTGATGTATTCTGGCCAATCAGTGGCAGACCACAAAAGGCACAGTTATGAAGTAATAAGAGACTGCCTATGTCCCCGCACAAGGCAGCATAAGGGGAATGTCCCAGGTATATCTGTGAGTCAGCTGCAAGAAGCTTCCATATCACACATGCACTCAGCTCACACCACCATCAGCCACAGGTTTATCACAGGTCATATCCTTGCTGTTGGGAATGAGTACAGTATGACCCCCCCCCCACTTCTGTATGGAAATACCCACAGAATGTAGCATGCTGAAGAGGTGTCCCATGCAGGTGTGTCCCTAGCTGTAAGCAGCACCCTGTCACCATCCAGACCAATGGATTAATATGGACAGGAACTATTGCCATTACCACACTTACCCTGTCACCCTAGAGGAATCCAGTGGCTCACAGCCTGGGAATGTAGGAGTGACAGAATGCATTGGCCTGCTACAGATGGCCTGCATCACTACCAAATGCCCTACAGTCCTCTGTCAAAGGCCTGTGCCTCACCCGTAGTTCCAATGTATCTTATCTCATGGGGTCCCAAATAACAACATAACAGTCCACAGAACACAAATGCAAGGCCATGTTGACAAATCCCAGTAGCATGCTCACCATGTCCTACTGCATGAACTGTGGACCAACCCCTAAATACCACTCGGATGAAGGGACAACTATAGGGATACTTCTCAGATATTGCTTGCATAATGTTAGGAAGAGGATAGACTAACAGAGTGGGGGGGGGTGTGAAGTCTGAAACTCTGATGTGTGCCCATACTACCCCTGCCTGCAAACCCAGTAATGGGTGGCTACAAACCTGCTAGTAAACCACAATGTGAAGGGGAACTGACCAGATATATGAGCCCTGCCTCTGGGTAACCTGGGTGAATCTGTACAGCTGAGAGGTATGGCCACAGCAGGATATGGCCATTCTGTTACGTTGATATATGTACAAGAAGGGGATCCTCAGCCACCACAGTACCAAGGTGCTGGACCATTTACACAGACCCATCAGCAAGTGTCTGCAGCTACGCCTCCAGAATGGCATGAGTGTGCAAGAATATGTAGGCTGCAGACCACAATACTGGACACAGCTTCATTCATCTTGTATTTCCCAGGAAATAACTGTGAGAAAATAAGTATATCTGTCAGTAGTTGATGACATAATACATCACAGTGTAAAACAGTACATATGTCTGAATATCTCTGCTAACACCAACCATGTCACACAAGCAGCATAGACACAATAGTTACAGTATCCCACTATCTGTCACCCATTGTGACTCCAAATTGTCAAACTATCTACAGATATCCTGCAGAAACAGGTTGCTAGCTGTAGGTGTAGAACACCAAACCCTGGACTGGAGTACACCCTACCTGGAATGGATTCACACACTCAGTACAGAAGGTCATACGGAGCATGCTCCTACACTTAGAGAAATGAAGCCCATATCTGACAACACAGTGGACTATACATATCTGTCAGTCGCAGATGTCTGTGCACACATACCACATTGTACACCATTCAAGCTTTGCACACACACTGAATAGAAATACACACAGATATCCAAGGCCAACACACTATAATATGTCAAACAGACACACACAGAGATGTGGGGAAGAGAGAGACAGACAGTGACAGAGAGATTTCCATCATGAGGCCTGTCCCACTCACCACACATCCAATTGGCTGATATCACATGATGTGCTGATGTCAATCACTGTAGACATTGCTTTTGGTAGCTCTCAGCCCTTTAGCATCTGTGGTGCTTGTGATAACTGTGTAACAATATAGTACAAATCAGTATTCATCTAGTATTTGTATACCCAGTCTTGTCAAATGTAAAGTTTTGTGTGACTGTGTGTGTGTGTGTGTGTGTGTGTGTGTGTGTGTGTGTGTGTGTGTGTGTGTGTGTGTGTGTGTGTGTGTGTGTGTGAGAGTTTCCAGAGGAATGGTTTACGGTCCAGTCACACACACTTCACTTCCCATTGTCCTGCTGATGTCAGTCACCTTGAAATAACCCTCTGGCCAAGTCTCAGCCATATAAGCTGCATGGTGCTTGCAATACATGTGTAATGCTATAGTGTAGAAACTAGATAGATAGGAGTTTTAATGTCAGACATGGCAACTGTGAAACTGTGTGTGTGGAGATGAATGATTTTGAGGCCATTCACAGTCACTACACCTCCCATTGCCCTACTTTAGCATGCCTGCTGACGTCAGTCACCTTGAAATAACCCTTTGGAGAACTGCTAGCCCCATAAGCTCTGTGGTGTTTATGATAACTGCGTATGCTGTAGTATAACATACTATTTAGGTAGGAGTTCTAATCCCAGAGATGGCAACAGTAAAACTGTGTGCGTTTGTGTGAGAGAGTGTGTTTGTTTTTGATGATACCTGATTTTATGGACATTGACACTTACTACTCTCCCCTTACTGCTCCTTTAGCACTGCTGCTGATGTTAGTCACATTCAAAGATACCTGTGGAGAGCTTTCCAACAGATAAGCTCCCTGGTGCTTGCAGCAACTGTGTAATACTATAGTGTAGCATACTAGTTAGGTGAGAGTTCTAATCCCAGATGTGGCAACAGTAAAACTGTGTCTGTTTGATGATACCTGATTTTATGGACATTGACACCTACTACTCTCTCCTTACCCCTCCTTTAGCACTACTGCTGTTAGTCACCTTTAAAGATACGTGTAGAGAGCACTCTGGCATATAAGCTCTGTGGCACTTGTGATAACTACGTAATACAATAGTATAGCATACCTAGTTAGGTAGGAGTTCTAATCCCAGACATGGCAACTCTGAAACTGTGTATGTTTGTGTGAGAAAGTGTGTGTGTCTTTGACAATGCCTTATTTTATGAGCATTGACATTTACTACTCTCCCCTTACCCCTCCTTTAGCACTGCTGCAGATGTTAATAACCTTCAAAGATACCTTGGCACAGTTTTCCAACATGTAAGCTCCATGGCACATGCCATAAATGCAGAACACTGTAGTAGCAGTAACTGCATAGGTATGGGTCAGAATCTCATCCATGGCAATTGTTTGTGTGTGTACATATATATCCACCTTAGAAGTACCTGTTGCCAACCCTAAACCATGTCAGGTCAGTGGTGCATGTGGTAAATGTGTAACATAATGGTCCATAATGATTCTTAGATAGAGGTTTGTACCTCACCCCTGGCAAATGTAAATGTGTGTGTAGGGTAAAATTATTTTTGGGATCCCTCACCCACTACATCACCCAATGCCAGTATTTATAAGGGCTGGTGATGTTCCTCACCTTAGAAGTACCTTGGGACAGCATCTATATTATAAGCTCTGTGACATGTGCGATAAATGCGGTAAACTATAGTAGCAATGCATAGCTAGATAGGGGTTTGAATCTCAGTACTAACAAGTGTGTGTGTATAATAACAGAATCCATTGTGAGGTGGGTTTTGATAAATTATTATGCTGAGGATATATGTCACAATGTCCACCTTACAAGGACAACAGATGTCAAACACCAGAGAGGTTGGTGTAGACAATCCATAGCCCTACATGTGACATTATGGATTGGTGAACAATATAGGCAACCATTCTATTACTCAGAGAACACTCTCCACCCATGTCTCATAGACAAACACACTTGGCTAGGCAACAACCACTATATTGTTAGTGTCCTGCATATTGCCTCACAGATAGTAACCATGGTGTGATTGCAGTGGATTATATGCCTGTTGAACACAACAGTGCCACTGACATCAGAAAGTACTTTGATGTGTTACATCCCCTGACTGAGTGTATGTTATCCAGGAAGTAAAAGGACATGACACCCTGTTCCATCCCCTCAGTAGGCAAATAAATGTGTAAAGTGGCCCTTTCGATATGTTCCCCACTGGACGCCTGCAAAATCTGTAGAGTCTGAAAACATAACCCACAAAGGGAATAACATGCCTTATACACATGCCCTGTATGGACAGATGCCACTAACTCCACTGAATACCCATATCATGCTGTTAATGTAGGTGCAAGCATGACCTCAGTTACATAGCCAGGTGTCACCAAATGAGGTCAGGAATGCTACATCAGAAGATAAAAATCTGTCCACACAACATGCCCCAGAGTCCTCAAGTATACTTCCACATGTCAATGAGCATGAGTGTGGGACATGTGCACAACCCAGACACTGTCCATGTTATAGAATATAGATCACATACATGGGAAGCATTGCACATCACTGGCCACCCACAATAGTAACCCAGATGAGTGGATGGTGAATACAATACCCACCCCTGGGGACCACTCCAGGGACTACACCCCTGAGCCACACTGGGGACTACTGTCATGTGGCCTGATGCCAAGGTAGTCCCTTGGCCTAGCCTTTACAGCCTTCAGGCCCATTCACCTACTACACACATGTGAAGCAATAAACCTATGGATCTCAATACTGATAAGTGTGTGAGTTGGCTACTTTAGCATGCCTGCTGATGTGTTAGGTATGAGTTCTACTCCTGATCCTGCCAACTGTGATAATGTGTGTGCTCTTGTTGCTGATGTCAGTCACCTTCAAAGATATCTTTGGACAACTGTTCAACATGTAAGCTCTGTAGTGCGTGCAATAACTGCATAACACTGTAATAGCAATACATAGTCAGGTAGGGGTTTGAAACTCCATACTAGTAAGTGTGTGTTTGGGTGTGTGTGTCATCAGTATCCTGCTGGGGTGATTCTGTAATGACTGGATCCAATGCAGTGTGAGTTTTGCTACATCATTATATTGAAGACCTATATGTCCCAATGTCCACATTAGAAGGCCAACAGTTTTCAAACACTGTAGAGGTTGTTGTAGACAATCCACAGCCATAAATGTGTACAGCCATGTGCAATTACTATGTGGCAGTACGAATTAGTAAACAATATAGGCAACCATTATAATACTCAGATACCACTCTCCACCCACAGATCATACACTAACATGCTTGGCTCTTACTCCCTTCCTTTCTTACTTTCTCTCTGTCTCTCTGTCTCTCTCTCTCTCTCTCTCTCTCTCATGGATGTCGAAAAGTACATCTGTTTTGCATAGGCACCAGCTCGATTTTTGTAGGTAATGCTCATGATCAGCTGATGGCCTGTGCAGGAATTGGAGTCTCCCACTTGCTAATTGCATGTGGAACAGCTGTGGTATGATTCCTATAGCCAATTGCAAGGAAACACACTCCTATATCTAAGCACTTCTTGTGGGTGTTGGCCTTTTTCCTTCACTGTGAGCAGGACTTCATGTGGGTGTCTGACAAACAGCATCACAGAGGGTAGTTGGAAATACCTCTTACAACATACACTGTGGAGATAGGCCAACAAACAGGAGGGGGATGTTCCAGACATGGGGACAGAATGTAAGTATTGCTGTTCTACATTTGAAGTAATGTTGGTTTAACAAGGTTTGTGTGGATGTGGCTGTTATACATGATTTTAAAGTCTGGCATGACAGTGTTATGTGGCTGAAGAAACACTCACCTGTAGGGCTATCTGCAGACTGGCCAGAGCTTTAAGTCTTAGATGCGTTGTGTTACTCAGACATTTCCTATCTTTAGAAATGCAGTAGCATACTCTGATGATTGCAGTCAGTACATGGTGACATCCATGTGTGCTACTGACTTCATATCCCTCAGAAGAGATATGTCACAACAAACCCTGTTACACCAGGAATTTTCTCAGTTTATCACAGCAATATGTCAAAATTGGCCCTGTGTTTGTGCCTCTGTCCCTCAAGTCTGTTACCCTTTGTATATGCATATGTATATGTACAGTATATCATTATTTACTGACATCATTCCTGATGGTAACAAGCCAGTGATATATCAGACTGCTAGACATGTTATGTATAGTAGGCCTTACATTTGAGGACAATACCTGGACATTCTGTTGTAGTCTGTACATTAGTGAGGTCTGTGTACTTATGGTGACTGTTGACAGAGTGTCAGTATTGTGTAGCAGTGCATGGTGAAAATGTTACTTGGCCTGTGTACAGACTGTGGTAGATGTCAGTGTTCTTGGTCCTGTTCTATTTAACGTTGCATGCTGCTCCAGTTTCTGGTACCCTATCAGTGTATGTGTTTGTAGGGCCAGACTGAGACATGTCCCATACTACAGTCAGGCATCAGACTACACTGTGAATTGGGCCAGTATATGTAGGGGTAGTGTGTGAGTGGCAAATATGAGGATGGTACTGTTCACCCAGTCCATATACAGTACTATTAATTAGGCTTACCATAATGTGACCGAAGAAGGAGAAGAGGCAGAAGGCATGGACAAAGGTAAGAAGAGAGGAGAAAGGCTAGGACTGTGGTAGTGAGGGTCGGAACTTTGAATATTGGCAGTATGACTGGTATAGGGAGAGAGCTAGCCTATATGAAGGACAGGAGGAAGGTTGGTATATTGTGTGTGCAAGAGACCAGATGGAAGGGGAGTAAGGTTAGGTGTCTCGGAGGTGGGTTTAAATTATTTTATCATGGTGTGGATGGGAGAAGAAATGGCGTAGGAGTTATCCTGAAGGAACAGTATGCTAAGAGTGTTTTGGAGGTGAAAAGAGTGTCGGATAGAGTGATGTTTATGAAGCTGGAAATTGGTGGTGTAATGATGAATGTTGTTAGTGCATATGCTCCACAAGTTGGGTGTGCAATGGATAAGAAAGAAAAAATTTGGAGTGAGTTGGATGAAGCAGTGATGACTGTACCCAAGGGTGAGAGAGTGGTGATTGGAGCAGATTTCAATGGGCATGTTGGTGAAGGGAACAGAGGGAATGAGGAAGTGACAGGTAGGTATGGTGTTAAACAAAGGAATGCAGAAGGTCAGATGGTAGTGAATTTTGCGAAAAGGATGGACATGGCTGTGGTGAATATGTATTTTAACAACAGGGAGGAGCATAGGGTGACATACAAGAGTGGAGGAAGATGCACACAGGTAGATTATCTCTTATGTAGGAGGGCCAGTTTGAAGGAGATTGGAGACTGCAAAGTGGTGACCAGGGAAAGTGTAGTTAGGCAGCATAGGATGGTGGTTTGTAGGATGATGTTGGTGAGCAAGAAGAGGAAGAGGAGTGTGAGGGCAGCACCAATGATCAAATGGTAGACATTGATAAAGGGTAATTGTGAGGTGGAGTTCAGGGATGAGTTAAGGCAGGCACTGGGTGGCAGTGAAGAGTTACTAAATAGCTGGGTAACTACAGCAGAGCTAGTAAGGGAGACAGCTAAAAAGGTGCTTGGCATGACATCTGGACAGAGGAAGGATGACAAGGAGACATGGTGGTGAAATGAGGAAGTACAGGAGAGTATACAGAGAAAGAGGTTGGCAAAGAAGAAGTGGTATTGTCAGAGAGATGAAGAAAGTAGACAGGAGTATAAGGAGATGAGGTGCATGGCAAAGAGAGAGGTGGTGAAGCCTAAGGATAAGGCATATGAAGAGTTGTATGAAAGGTTGGACACTAAGGAGGGAGAAAAGGACCTGTACCGATTGACTAGACAGGGGACCAAGCTAGGAAAGATGTGCAGCAGGTAAAGGTGATAAACTATAATGAGGGAAACATACTCACAAGCGAGAAGAGTGTGTTGAGGAGATGGAAAGAGTACTTTGAGGAGTTGATGAATGAAGAGAATGAGAGGGAGAGAAGGTTGGATGATGTGTGGATAGTGAATCAGGAAGTGCAATGGATTAGCAAGGAGGAAGTAAGGATAGCTATGAAGAGGATGAAGAATGGAAAGGCTGTTGGTTCAGATGACATACCTGTGGAAGCATGGAGGTGTTTAGATGAAATGGCAGTGGAGTTTTTAACCAGATTGTTTAATGAAATCTTGGAAAGTGAGAGGATGCCTGAGGAATGGAGAAAAAGTGTTTTGGTTCCAATTTTTAAGAATAAGGGTGATGTGCAGAGCTGTGGTAACTACAGAGATATTAAATTGATCAGTCACTGCATGAGGTTATGGGAAAGAGTAGTGGAAGCTAGGTTAAGAAGGGACGTGATGATTAGTGATCAGCATTATGGTTTCATGCCAGGAAAGAGCACTACAGATGCGATGTTTGCTCTGAGAGTGTTGATGGAGAAGTACAGAGAAGGTCAGAAGGATTTGCATTGTGTTTTTATAGACTTAGAGAAAGCATATGACAGGGTGCCTAGAGAGAAGTTAATATATTGTATGAGGAAGTCGGGAGTGTCAGAGAAGTATGTAAGGGTGGTACAGGATATGTACGAGGGTAGTGTGACAGCGGTGAGGTCTGCAGTGGGAGTGATGGATGCGTATAAGGTGGAGGTGGGATTACATCAAGGATCAGCTCTGAGCCCTTTCTTATTTGCAATGGTGATGGACAGGTTAACAGATGAGAACAGACAGGAGTCCCTGTGGGCTATGATGTTTGCAGATGACATTGTGATCTGTAGTGAGAGTAGGGAACAGGTGGAGGAGACCCTAGAGAGATGGAGATATGCTCCAGAGAGAAGAGGAATGAAGGTTAGCAGGACTAAAACAGAATATATGAGTGTGAATGAGAGGGAGGATAGAGGAATGGTGAGGATGCAAGGAGTAGAGGTGGCAAAGGTGGATGAGTTTAAATACTTGGAGCAGTAGTTCAGAGTAATGGTGAGTGTGGAAGAGAGGTGAGGAAGAGAGTACAGGCAGGATGGAGTGGGTGGAGAAGAGTGTCAGGAGTGATTTGTGACAGACGTGTACCAGTAAGAGCGAAAGGGAAGGTCTACAAAATGGTAGTGAGACCAGCTATGTTATATGGGTTGGAGAAAGTGGCATTGACAAAAAGGCAGGAGTTTGAGCTGGATGTAGCAGAGTTAAAGATGTTAAGATTTGCACTGGGTGTGATGAGCGTGGACAGGATTAGGAATAGGTATATTAGAGGATCAGCCCAGGTTAGAAGGTTTAGAGACAAAGCCAGAGAGGCAAGATTATGTTGGTTTGGACATGTGCTGAGGAGAGATGCTGAGTATATTGGGAAAAAGATGCTAAGGATGAAGCTACCAGGTAACAGGAAAAGAGGAAGGCCTAAGATAAGGTTTCTGGATGTGGTGAGAGAGGACATGCAGGTGGCTGGTGTGGGAGAGCAAGATGCAGAGGACAGGAAGAAATGGAAACAGATGATCCACTGTGGTGACCCGTAACGGGAACAACCGAAAGAAGATGATGATGACCAAAGTGTAACTATGACTGTGTTGAGATTGGTTGTGGGTATGCACTTTCAAACTGGTGTCTGTTACTCCATGCTGTTACATGCCTGTAGTGCCTGCTATATTTGCAAGTACATGTGTATTCCCCCATAGGAAACTTGGGTCAGTGTTGTGGCAGTCTGCCTGTAGATTACATAGTCTTTGTGACATGCCTAGCAGCTCAGTGTATTTACCTAGTGTGATGTTATGTCCAGATATTTGTCAGATGTACTGTTGCCTGGCCACCATATGTATTGTGCATTTCAGAAAAAACAGAGGGATGCTGTGAAGATGTATGTCACTAACTAGTGAGAAGTATGTGGGCTTGGGTCCTCTGCTCCTCTGGTTAATATGTGTTAGGGCAGACAGGAGGGTGTGAATGCATCAACTGTGTGAGCTTATCTATTCCAGTATTTGTGTGATATCCCCATTTTCATGGCTGTAAACATCACCATTTGTCAGACTTGGTCTACACATCTTGCACTAAGGACTTCTGTGTATACCTCGGGACTGACCAGATTGTTTCAGACTGTCCACGTCTATTGGTTATATTTCTACTGTATTCCACTGGATCATTACTGTGATTTGTGTGGTACTTCACTATGATGATTTTATGATGTCTGTCAGTAACCGATGGCATACATGTCAGTATCAGAAGTGACTTCCTACACATGTCTGTTGACACAACCCCTGTTACTGTAGCAATATTCTACATTTATACCTGCAATACTTACATTACATTCCCTTGCACTCAGAGGTTGTGACTTTTGGTGCTGGGGTATGACTCCACTACTTGTTATAGGTGGGTCTATATTACAACATCGAATGCTTAAAACAGCGAACGATGTTACATCGACACATCTTCAGTAAAAGCTGAAAATGTTGAATCCGAAGAACAGGGATTTCTTTCCTAGGGAAAGAAATTGCTGTTCCAACCCCC
Organism: Protopterus annectens; assembly: GCF_019279795.1. NCBI lineage: Eukaryota > Metazoa > Chordata > Ceratodontiformes > Protopteridae > Protopterus > Protopterus annectens. The sequence goes on along the minus strand of NC_056744.1, from coordinate 424,557,974 downwards.
ACAAAAAAAAACACATTACACACTTCCAAACACATACACACATACCCAATCCTAATTATACCCCCCCAAAAACCAGTAAACAACTAAATACACATATGCACATAACCCAAACATACATTTAATGAAAAAAAAATAATAAACATTTTAAAACATATGCACTTACCTTAACCCGCACCCTAACCCTAAGGTCAGTAACTCTTGCACATTCACATAAACAGCTCCAAACACATACACACTTACCTTAACCCTAACTCTACCCCCCAAAACAAAAGTAAACAACTGAAAACACATACACATGGAACTCAACCATACATTTAACATAAAATATACAACAGTAAACACTTTCATACATATGCACTTACCATAACCCGCACCCTAACCCTAAGGTAAGTAACTGTTGCACAATCACGCTCAGCAGGTATACCGGACAAGGGACCACACTACACTTCAGAACACGGCAAAACAATGAAGCGGTCAAGTGACTTCTTTCCCAGGGAAAATTTTCGCTGAACAGCCACTTCGCTGTTTTGCCTGTTCGCTGTACGTGTCACCGAAACACATTCAACATAATGCATTTTCGTTGAACTCATAGGAACCTGTTATAGGCATATGTTATATATACACACACACATATATATATAGATATATATATATATATATATATATATATATATATATATATATATATATATATATATATATATATATATATATATATATATATATATATATATATATATATATATATATATATATATATATATATATATATATATATATATATATATATATATATATATATATATATATATGGATCCCTATCATATGATATAAACCTCATTTGACTGAAACCCATTACTTTTAACAGTGTTTTTCCAAGTAAGAGTAGATTGCAGATTGTAGTACTGGAACCATACACCCCTGCATCAAAGCTGCACTCTGAGTACTGACTATCATGTTCTTGGTGTGTGAGCTGTATTTTATTAAGTATCTCCTATTGGATATTGATCTGATATGTAGATATTAACTGTAGACTACTATGTGTTTAGGACATGGCATTGAGGGCTGCTGTCATGTAGTAATGGCATACCTATCAGTGTCAGACATCTATCTGTCAAAACATTCATCCTAATGCGTAACCTGTTGGCTAGCTAATTTTTGTCTGTCCCCTGTACAGATGTCAGGTATCCATCTTGGCTGCTTACAGGAAATCTATGATTGACTGACACTGACATGTCTGCTCAACTGTGTTATGAATGACACAGCTAGGAAACCCCCCCCCTTGTATGTACCACATGTCATGGATACCTCAACCAGACTACCACAGTCAACAGAACATGCTTGGGTACAGGTCTCTAACCCAGACACTGGCCATGTTATGTAATGTATGTTGCATGTCAGTTGGAGCATCTCACTGGTCCTCTGCAAGAGAAAACCAGATGATTGAATGTCGAATTTAACTGTCAACCTGGGGATCACTCAAGTGGCATCGGTTGATAGATGGCCTGCTGACAAATGTCAGGTGGCATGATACCAGTGTACCCACATGCCCTACTCTTCTCATCTCTCCATGGATATTAGCCTGGTACACACCTACAATACCTGCACCTTTGGACACCAGTACTGACAAATGTGTCAGTGTGCATTACTGAGAATAACAGTGTCTATGTGTTTGTAAACTTGTACTTGACAATACTCTGAGGGCCTTTTCACTCACTACACCCCCCATTGCCATACTTAGTAATGGTTGCTGCTGTAATTGATATTAAATGACCTTGTTACACTCTTCCCCATATGGGCTACTGGAGCTTGCAATACCAGCATAGCACTGTTCTACAAATGGGTATATATGCATGGGTTACCCTCTGAGTAGTGGCAAGAGTGTGTATATGTGAGTGAGTGTGCATATTTGTAAGAGACAGCATTCTGAGGCCACATTCTCCAAATACAATAAACCTTGCCATACATTATAATGGATTGTGATGTCGCTGACATTAGGAGAGCCATGACAAACCCTCGCCCTATTTTCCCTGTAGTAGCACTGATTAGCTAGACAAGGGGTTGTATTGCAGTCCTTGTCAATGTGTGATTGTGGGTATGTCAGAGCATTATTATGGGTTTCAGTGAGTACAATATCAAATGTGGGGTGTGGGTGCTGGGTATACTGTCTTTACACCATGGTGCCCCCAGTACATGTCCCAATGTCCGCAGTATGAGGACTGCTGTCACCATCAACCACACCGGTAACTGATTACACTATACAGCCCAATGATGCATGTGCTGTGTGCAAAATCTCTGTAACAGAATGGAGTCACTGACAAGGTAGCTAGCACTGCTAAACCCAGGTCTATCAAATGTATCTTTGACTGTATGTGTTTGTCAAAGTGTATATGACAGTATGTCATACTATGTATTGTTCATTAACACCCAGTACATCCCCCATTACCATACTGTACAAGGCCTGGTGATGTTCTTCCAAGTGCAACTAACTCTGGGCAAAACTGCAATCCAAATTGTAGCTTGCTACAGATCCCCCACCATGCCCCAGAATTCCCACTCCTCTTTTCTTGATATACTGGAAAATATTAGGGTTCAACCAAGCACCCTAATAATGGGCGATTTCAACTACCCCACCATTAACTGGGAAAACTAATCATGTACCTACTCCTTCACTCAATGCTTACTGGAATTCATAAATTCCAATGCCCTGGATCAACTTATCTAGACTCCCACCAGAAACAACAAAATCCTAGACCTAGTCAATACTAACATAAGTGACTGGTGTTCCACACCTTAAGTCAACTCCTCGTTGGTCAGATCCAACCATAAGCTAATCACCCTAGATATCCACATCCTACCCCCACCCTTCATTAAGGAAACCATGGTAAAAATGTTCTCCAAAGCCAAATTCATGCTTCTTAAGACAGACGTGGCGAACTTCATGACACCCATGCAGATGGACAATACAGTTACGACTGCTGAATCCTACACAAATGCACTCTATAAGCACTTACATGAGTGCATGGATCGTGCTATCCCAAACAGAACCAAGATGCTATCCTCCAAAAAAAGGAAGTCAATCTGGTGGTCCCCTGCCATAAACAAACTCTACAACAGAAGGAAGAAACTGTTGCAAAAGAGAGTAAAATCCCATGAGTGGAGGAGCTCCCTGGTCAGCCTCAGTAAGAAGCTAAGATCCCTTATAAGATCCTCAAAACTAGCTATGAAAACAAAATCACCAGAGATTCTAAGGACAACCACAAAGCATTCTATAGCTATGTCAGGAATCTCAATGGCAACACCCAGATCTGCTTTGAGTTGCAGCATAACAGCATGAAAATTACAGAACCAACTGATATTGACAACATCCTAACAGATATGTTCAGTGCTAACTCTCCCCCCTCACCACCTAAATGGCCCATATCTATACAGGAGGAATGCATAGTCCCTGTAATCACAACTACGCAGGTAAAGATGCACTCTCTAAAGCCAAAAACACAGCATCCATGGGACCGGACAGCATCCCAGGCTGTGTTTTGCATGAACTTCAGAACGAACTGGCTCCCCACCTAAGCACTATGTTCAATCATAGCCTCACATAAGGCTTTGTACCCACTGAATGACAAACAGCAACAGTTATCCCACTCCACAAAGGGGAAGCCACCACTGATCCGGGGAGCAATCACCCTATTAGCCTGATGAGCCTGGTGTGTAAGGCCATGGAACGTATCATCATTGATCTCATAAACAAGGACATTGGTAACCTCCAAACTCTGTACCCCACCAAGTTTGGGTTTGTGAAAGGCAGATCATGCCGCCTGAACCTGATTGACTTCTTTGAGGCAGTCACCAAAGCTGTCACCAAAGCTGTAGACAAGGGTAAGGTGGTTCACAAAGCCTATCTTGACCTCGCCAAGGCTTTCAACACCATCCCCCATTCTGGAATTATAGATAAACTCACTAAACTAGGTATGAATCCTTATGTCACAAGATGAGTTGGCAACTGGCTCACTGACAGAACACACACTGTAAAAGTTGCAGACTCCAAATCTGACTTCAACCCAGTGACAAGTGGAGTACCACAGGATTCAGTCCTGGGACCTCTCCTGTTTGGTATCTACTTCTCTGAAGTACAGGCTAACACAGAAGGCCTTTGGCTAGCAAAGTTCACAGATGACTGCAAACTAGGAGCCATAGTCGAGTCCCCAAATGATGTGGACATCCTATAGAAGGGCTTCACTGACACAGATGCCTAGAGTCAGAGCCATGACCTCAAGCTCAATGCCAAAAAGTGCATTGTTATCCCCTTTGGTAAAAACTCTGTACCCATGAACTATCACATAGGTGACAGTATACTTAATGCCGAATGTGTGATAAGAGACCTTGGGACCCAGGTGGAAAGTAGTCTCTCCTTTGATAATCACATTGCCACAGTAGTCAGGAAATCCTTCTACATGGCACACCTCATCACAAAAGGGATCTCATCCAGAAAAAAAAGAGGTCATTGTTCCCCTCTACTCGACACTCATTAGACCCGTTATAGAGTACAATGCCCCTTTTGGAATGTAGCTCACAAGACATCTGCAGCAGCTGGAAAGGCCACAGAAGTACCTCAGAAAGAGGATTACTGGCCTCAAATAGATGCCCTACGCTGACCGTCTCAAAAAACTCCAACTTTACTCTGTAGCATATCACCTACTCTGAGGTGATCTCTGCCTAACATATAAAGCTATGTCAAACCCAGAGCTGTTGGACATGCTGCACCTAAAGAAATCCCAATCCCTCCAAGCTACATGCTCTAGGGACCTAAATCTTGTCACCACAATAAACAGGACATGCTGGAGGGATAGATTTCTGCCTCAGAGACATACCATACTCTGGAACAAGCTACCCATCTATGTCAAGCAAAGTTCCTCATTAGCACTCTTCAAGAAAAATCTTGATGAGTGGATGGGAAATAGGAAATACACCCCTGAGATCACTTCTGTGGCTCTGCACAACAGGGGCACAGGAAAATAACTTTCTTGGGTGGAGTAAGCCAGAGAACCTTGTTGGCTAGGCTTAGTTAGGCCCTTGGGCCAATAGCCTAGTACCTACCTACGAACCTATGAACAGGAAACTTGGGACACACCTCACCCTAAAAGCTCTGTGGTGTGTGCAATTAAAGCCAAACGCATTAGTAGCAATAAGTACCTGTGTAGGGGGTTCTACTTTCAGTGTTGCCAAGTAAGTGTGTGTGTGTGTGTGTGTGTGTGTGTGTGTGTGTGTGTGTGTGTGTGTGTGTGTGTGTGTGTGTGTGTGTGTGTGTGTGTGTGTGTGTGTGTGTATGTGAAGGGGTCTACTTCAGGTTGCAGAAAATATATATCCCAGGAGATTATTTGTCTGAGAACTAACTGGCTAAAGGTAACATTTCAAAGCAATCATCTTGTGGAAATACATTCAAGCAAAACTAGTACTGGATGTGTAAATACCCTCTTCCCCACTGTACAGCTGTACAGAGATAGAGCAGTTGGTATATATACATGGGTGTGGTTGTTGTGGCCACAGCCACCCACATTGGGATTATTGTTGTGGTTATCCCCCTGCTTAGTGTGCTGTTATACTGTACAGTTTATGTTAACAGGTTAAGTAGTTGGTAATCACACTATGTGTGGTTCTATACCACTCCACACCTTCCAAAGTGGGGGGCTGTGCCACCCACACCAGCACACCTATGTTTACCAAATCCAGGATTGCACTACATTGGGGAAGAGGACATATACCCTGCCAGTACCATCATCAATGACATTAAACTGGTGAACTGATTATTTCCTGATGTGATGTTTTGGCAATTTGGTCTGGGTGAAATTACATAGGCCAAAATGAGTTCACTGCAAAATGAAGTACATCCATGTGAACAGTATTCTCTGTGTATTGCATCAACACCACAGCCTCTGTGTCTGTGTGTGTTATTCACAGACATTTAGTGTATGCCACCCAGTACACTTACTGTTGTCCACTGTAGAAGAGCTGCTGACATCAGCCAACATTCACTCACCTGTATACACCCCTCAGATCTATCAGCCATGTGCACATGCAGTAACTCTTATACAGACCTGTTACCTGTGTTATGTACCCGGGATATGACACAGTCAATGTGTCACCACAGTGCCACACCCCTTGTAGGACAGGACAGCAGACCAACATCCTGCTGACACATAGACACTTAGATCACAAACAGAATGCATTATGGAGACACAATCAGTCAGTGTTAATAACAGCTATAATGCATCGTGGCTAGACAGCTAAACACCCTGACGTGTAAGTATTAATCATTCCAGCTGAAGACATGTTAAACAGCATTACATTGCTAAACCTTAGTACCTTCACCCTGTGCATCAGAACCATATCAGTATGTCCCTGCATCAATGGTATGGATGACAGGAATGTGGCACATGTATCATCATATGCACAGGGTGTGTTGCAGGTTTGCCAGAGGCCTAGACTGAGCCATTTAGTTGACATCATGTGTGTGGGTTTGGAGGTTCTTTATTAAATGGGATGCACAGATGTGGTGTTTGTAGGTATGAAGGTGCCGTAGCTGTGTTGGTGAAGTGTGTGTGTGTGTATGTAGGCATACATGCCTGCCATCTGGTTGCCCTATACAGGGGTTTGTTGGACAGCTGCAGACCGTACATGGCAGGGTGTACAGTTCACTATCCCTGGCCATGGACACAGGAACTGTGCCTGCCAGGGGTTTCAAGGGCACTACCAGGCAGAAGCCCAGATATGGTACTCTCCCTTGATGATGACAATTGTCCATTGGATCCGCGTCCCTGTTAGGAATGGCCAGGACCACATGCATGTGGCCTGTTGTATACTGGTGTGGACAGCACCCTCCCGCAGTGCTGATGCTGGTACTGCCACTATGGGAGTGGCCATGAGTTGTTACATGTCCACGTAGACCTCCACCTGTTGGTGTTGCTGACCTACATCCACATGGCTACTGCCCTACTCCCACCACATGCTCTACCACAAACACCACACGGTCAAGGATTCCCACCATATCACCCAACCATCTATCCAGGACCTCTGCAAAATAACGGTAGGCACCTGAAAGATCACAGATGTTGTCAAGTACAGCAGAATGAGTAGCATCTGGAGCCTCAGACTTTGTCTGGTGTAATGTTCCATACATGCCTGTGCCTTCATTATGGCCCGAAACATGCATCTGGTGACACGTGCTGTGGCACTTCTGCCAGGGGCACGATGGCCAGCAGTTCTCCTATGAGCACCCCTGCACATCTGCCTGTGCGGTACCTCGCTGGACCGGCTATTGCTACTGTGTATAGACACACTTGCCATAGTAATCCAATGTTGAAACCTAAACTTATAAGAAGAAACTGCTGGTGATGCAAGGGTAAAATCACCAAACAGCTTTAATAAAACAAAATGAAATAAAATAAAGTATCAAGTACACTCAAAACTGACTTAGCGCTTTCACCCAAAATAGGGCATATTCAGAGTCAGTTAGAAAGTATTAACAATCTTTTATAATTAAAATTCAAATAACATTGTGACCAATGAGCACCAACATACAATGAAATTGTAATCAATTGTCCTGGGAGTTAACTCTTAATAGTACTACAAGAATTACATTTGTCAAAAAATTCACCGCACATGCATTACAAGATTTTCCAATATGTAGATATTTCAAAAAATCCTTCCTATAAGGGGTCCTTTTGTGTTTCCTTGTTGCAGGATTGCAACATTTCAAATACATAAAGCTTTGTGCTTTAATATACATGCCATAGATAAGGTGTCATTAATACCAGGTCTTGTGCTGGCTTCTAATCTAATATACCATATACATTCTCTAACTTCAAGCATGTTTTTGTAGTCTCCACCAAAATCTTTGGTGTATAATCTGTCAATGACAAAAAATATGATTTTTTTAAAATTCATACAGTCCTTACTGTGAGTAAATAAGGTATTAGTTGACTTTTTATTTTTTATGTCCCTGGTGTGTTCCAGTATCCTCTGCCGTATTTTTCTTGAGGTCATTTCAATGTAAAACGCTGGACAAGATAAACAAATAGCCACGTATATTATCATATTCGTGTTGCAATTACAATAACCTGGACACGTCAGGGACCTTTTATAATTCCCAATTAGTACATAAGGACCGTCATTAATATATTTGCAAGCTTTACAATTTCCACATTTAGCCATCCTAGCTGGTTTTTGACTAATGGGTTTTGGTATTTTCTCCAGAAGTTCCTTGATGTTAACACCCCCTACTGTTTATAAATTTTGGGCCATCACCTAAAGTGTTTAACATATCTGCAGAAAATATATTGTGCCATCCTATTTCAAGAACTTCCTTCAACTTACCAGACATGTTGTTGTACTGCAACACCATGCCCATTTGAGTGTCGTTCTGTTTTTGTTGATACCCAGGGACCTTTACTAAATCTCTTGATTTATCTAATAAAATTGGTTTGAAATCTGTCCCCCTTCTTTGAATAATGTCAAGTTTAGTTGGTGTTAATAGGTCCATGGGGTAACCTCTTTCTACAAATAAACCAATTAGTGTCTCTATTTCTTCTAAAAATACAATATCTTCACTTACTATACGAGATACCCTGATAATCTGACCTTTTACTACGTTTTTCTTAACATAGTGTGGGTGGCAGCTCTCGTAGTGTAAGAATGTGTTACTATATGTCTTTTTCCTAAATAAACTTGATTCTAGTCTTCCATCTTTGGTGTATAAATGCAAATCCAGAAAATCAATCGATTTTTTATCAACCTTTCTAGTAAACTTCAAAAAAGTCGTGGTGTGGTTAAGATAAACTATAAAGTCCTCCAACTCATCTCGTGAACACTTCCATAGGAATAGTATATCATCTAAGAACGTTAGATAAATAATCATCTTAGATGCGTAAGTAGATGTCAAAACATATTGGTCCTCCCAATCAGCTAAAACCAGATTGGCATAAATGGGGGCACATCTAGCCCCCATTGCTACTCCCGTGCACTGTTTGTAAAATTCACCCTCGAACTGAATGTAATTGTTTTCTAGGACAATCTGCATTAAGTGAACTAGTAAACTTCTTTTCACTTGATGAATTTTACTGTATTTTGCCAAACTTCTAGAAAAGCATTCCAAACCAACATCATGAGGTATTACTGAAAATAAATTTGTTATATCAACTGTAACAAACCAAAAATATCCCAAGGTCATATTTTGCAAAGTCCTTAAACAGTCCAAACAGTGCCATGAGTCCTTTCATATGTGAGGTATGTGGTCAAGAGTGTGTTTACTAAGAGTATCAATGTATGCCACCAGGGGTTCCATTTTTGATCCTCTGGCTGCCACAATTGGTCTAAATGGAGGGTTGCCAACGTCCTTATGTATCTTGGGTATACCGAACATATTGGGCATAACTGGATGTTCTACTGACAAATAAATATATTCATTGTGATTGATTATTCCTTCACAAAAAAAAATCATAAATTTGCCAATCAATCTTTGTGTATGCCCTCTGGACCTCAGATTTGGTCACCAAATCATAGGTATCAGAATCCTGTAGTATTTTCTGCATATTCCACGTATAGTCTGTATTTGACATAATAACAGCCCCACCTCCCTTATCCGGTTTCATCACTCTGTATTGGCTGTTAGTTGAAAGTTCCTTTAAACAGAATTCTTTTGCAGCTGTCAAATTTTTGTTGATATACACCCTTGTTTCAATCATTCTTCTCATTTGGGAGGTACATAAATGTTCAAAAGCTAACACCAGAGGGCATACACAAAGATTGATTGGCAAATTTATGATTTTTTTTGTGAAGGAATAATCAATCACAACAAATATATTTATTTGTCAGTAGAACATCCAGTTATGCCCAATATGTTCAGTATACCCAAGATACATAAGGACATTGGCAACCCTCCATTTAGACCAATTGTGGCAGCCAGAGGATCAAAAACGGAATCCCTGGTGGCATACATTGATACTGTTAGTAAACACACTCTTGACCACATACCTCACATATTAAAGGACTCATGGCACTGTTTGGAATGTTTAAGGACTTCGCAAAATATGACCTTGGGATATTTTTGGTTTGTTACAGTTGATATAACAAATTTATTTTTGGTAATACCTCATGATGTTGGTTTGGAATGATTTTCTAGAAGTTTGGAAAAATACAGTAAAATTCATCAAGTAAAAAGAAGTTTACTAGTTAACTTAATGCAGATTGTCGTAGAAAACAATTACATTCAGTTTGAGGATGAATTTTACAAACAGTGCACGGGAGTAGCAATGGGGGCTAGATGTGCCCCCATTTATGCCAATCTGGTTCTAGCTGATTTGGAGGACCAATATGTTTTGACATCTATTTATGCATCTAAGATGATTATTTATCTAACGTTCTTAGACAATATGCTATTCCTATGGAAGGGTTCACAAGATGAGTTGGAGGACTTTATACTTTATCTTAACCACACCACAACTTTTTTGAAGTTTACTAGTAAGTTTGATAAAAAATCAATTGATTTTCTGGATTTGCATTTACACACCAAAGATGGTAGAATAGAATCAAGTTTATTTAGGAAAAAGACATATAGTAACACCTTCTTACACTACGAGAGCTGCCACCCACACTATGTTAAGAAAAATGTAGTAAAAGGTGAGATTATCAGGGCATCTCGTATAGTAAGTGAAGATATTGTATTTTTAGAAGAAATAGAGACACTAATTGGTTTACTTGTAGAAAGAGGTTACCCCATGGACCTATTAACACCAACTAAACTTGACATTATTCAAAGAAGGGGACAGATTTCAAACCAATTTTATTAGATAAATCAAGAGATTTAGTAAAGGTCTCTGGGTATCAACAAAAACAAAAAAAACAAAAACAGAATGACACACAAATGAGGATGGTGTTGCAGTACAACATGTCTGGTAAGTTGAAGGAAGTTATTGAAATAGGATGGTACAATATATTTCCTGCAGATATGTTAAACACTTTAGGTGATGGCCCAAAATTTATAAACAGTAGGGGTGTTAACATCAAGGAACTTCTGGAGAAATTACCAAAACCCATTAGTCAAAAACCAGATAGGATGGCTAAATGTGGAAATTGTAAAACTTGCAAATATATTAATGACAGTCCTTATGTACAAATTGGGAATTATAAAAGGTCCCTGATGTGTCCAGGTTATTATAATTGCAACACGAATATGGTAATATACGGGGCTACTTGTTTATCTTGTCCAGTGTTTTACGTTGGAATGACCACAAGAAAAATACGGCAGAGGATACTGGAACACACCAGGTACATAAAAAATAAAAAGTCAACTAATTCCTTATTTACTCACAGTAAGGACTGTATAAATTTTTAAAAATTCATATTTTTTGTCATTGACAGATTATACACCAAAGATTTTGGTGGAGACTACAAAAACATGCTTGAAGTTAGAGAATGTATATGGCAGATTAAATTAGAAGCCAGCACAAGACCTGGTATTAATGATACCTTATCTATGGAATGTATATTAAAGCACAAAGCTTTATGTATTTGAAGTGTTACAATCTTGCAACAAGGAAACACAAAAGGACCCCTTATAGGAAGGATTTTTTGTAATATCTACATATTTGAAAATCTTGTAATGCATGTGCTGTGAATTTTTTGACAAATGTAATTTTTGTATTACTATTAAGAGTTAACTCCCAGGACAATTGATTACAATTTCATTGTATGTTGGTATTCATTGGTCACAATGTTATTTGAATTTTAATTATAAAAGATTGTTAATACTTTCTAAATGACTCTGAAGATGCCCTATTTTGGGTGAAAGCGCTAAGTCAGTTTTGAGTGTACTTGATATTTTATTTCATTTTGTTTAATTAAAGCTGTTTGGTGATTTTACACTTGCCATAGTCCCCACACTGTCCTGTCCCATACCACCACCCACCAACTGTCCCTCATCTATGGCCACTGGTGATGGGGTATGTATGTTCATTGAGACTATGTGCGGAGATGAGGTGGATAAAAGTGAGATGTCAACCGATGGCACAACTTCAGGAACCTGTGCTTCACCATGCTTATCATCATTGTCAGAGTCTGTATAGACACTAACAATAGTTTGCCTGCAGGAGGGACTGACCCACCTTGCCACCTGTGAGGGGCAAAGATAAAATGTAATTTAAGACCTGTATGTTATGGTTTACCTCTACACACACTCACACGCACACACGCACACACACACACACACACACACACACACACACACACTTGCACACATGCGCACACACATGCACACACACACACACACACACACACACACACACACACACACACACACACACACACACACACACAAACATTTACAGGTGAGGTAACATAAAGATATTACACAGACCTCTCATTACCCAGTAGTCAATATGCATGAAATATGGCACTCAACAGCATGCACTGCAGCTATACTCAATCCTTGTTACCAACATTATACATCTCTGTGATGCATGAGTTGTGTTAGTAGGTGATGATTCTTCCCCTGGAACACACTGCACCCATGTACACAGTATTGCTGTGCACCTGCACAGCACACTGGCATGTACTGTGCACCATACCTCATGAGGGTACACACCATTGCTGAATGTGTATATGTGTGGCAGTTATGTTTGCTCTGTTGCTCACAGCCCCTATGTGTTTGTCTGACACATACTTGGGATGATATGAGGACTGATGTCAATAGTTAATGCCTGACCTCTGATTTGCAGATCTCATCATTAGCAGTGCATGTATGAGCAATAAAATCCGATTACACTGACAACCTTCAAAGCTTAATGTGGATATGAGGAGTGTACACACTCTTGTTGACATGCCAGCCTATTCCATGATATAAAATGGGGCCACAATACTGCATATGTTAACATTACACACACCTGATATGTGACATATGACCTGTGCAATCCAATGCAGTATCAAACAAATGTGTTAGTAGTGCAGATGCTGAATGAGATGAATACAATATGTGGGTTGCATAAGCGTGCACACCCTTAACACAATGGTTTGCTGCAGTACCTGTTAAGTGAACTACAGAAGTCACTGTTCCTGGAAGGGGTATACTAGCATGACCCATCTTCACTTGCCATTATTTGGTCACTCCACTCTACAAATGTCCCCCAACTCTACCAGATTGCAAACTCAGCTCATGTGCAAAGCCCTTGGAGGTCACACAGTGCCTTCACTATTGCTGCGGAGTCAGGGTTATATCTGGCACAATTCACGACCTTGACTGTATTCAGATATAGCCATTCTTAGCGAACTTTGGGTGTATGCTTCAGTTCACTGTTGTGTTTCAGGATGACACCCCTCCCCATCCTCAGCCTTATTGCAGATGCTTGACAACTATGGGCTACACATGAGTGTTATTTTACAGTGTTCCAAATTCCGAATGCCATGTCTACCAGCCTAGTTCCTGCTAATGAACAGCAAACGTAAAGGTGTACACAGGCACCAGCAAGGTAAAAATGAGGATGGTGGCCCTGAGGTGGAGTGAGGTGCTGCTTGTGCACCACATGTATCTTTATGAATACTGTCTGTAGGTTTCAGCTTTGGTCTCATGACACCATTACACATTGCAACACATGCCTTTGGGAGACCTGATGTTATGCATATGCTACCTGTAGAGAGCCCTGGATGATGTTTCCTGTCGAACAACTCTTCCATCTGATTACCCTAACATATAGGCCACAGTTATGCAGATTCCAGGCATTTGTTGACACAGGTACTGCACAGGCAGTACTTGCTAGACATTCCTGCAAGTTCCTCAGTGTTGCTGCATGTTTCTAGGCAGCCTCCATGACCAGTTTGCAACATGTGTTGTCATCTGTTTTGGATGAGCCTCTGTTTATTTTCTACATTAATGTTGTCCCATACTTCATACACACATACATGACTGTCTGCACTGTTTGCCATGGTATATGCAATGGTGAGCTAATGCTACTTTTCTCACTCCTGAGTGCTACCTTTCAGATATGGGATCCATTTCATGGTTTGTAAGATGTGTGCAAGCCACAGCTGCCTCAGTTGTAGGTGAGTAGGCAAATGTCATGGACATACTTCTTGGACAGCAGACCATTACTTGGTGTGACATTGAGGCCCTCTACTTGATAGAAGGTGTGTATCAAGAAGAGTGAATGCTGTCAGTATATCACAAGCTGCTTCCACAATATGTTATTTGGAGTGTGTGCACACATATGCGTCCAGTGTTTGTTAAAGTTTGTATTCCCCATAATTGATGTCCTAACATAGGGTTCCATATCACACATGCATTGCTCATTTTAGGAGTGTGTGCACACATATGTGACCAGTGCTTGTTAAGGTATGTATTCCCCATAATTGTTGTCCTAACATATGGTTCCATATTACAAATGCATTGCTCATTTTAGGAGAGTGTGCACATATATGCCTCCAGTGTTTGTTAAGGTATGTATTCCCCATAATTGTTGTCTTAACATAGGGTTCCATATTACACATGCATTGGTCATTTTAGGAGTGTGTGTGCACATATGCGTCCAGTGTTTGTTAAGGTATGTATTCCCCATAATTGTTGTTCTAACATAGGGTTCTATATTACACATGTATTGCTCATTTTAGGAGTGTATGCACACATATGTGACCAGTGTTTGTTAAGGTATGTATTTCCCATAATTGTTGTCCTAACATAGGGTTCCATATTACACATGCATTTCTCATTTTAGGAGTGTGTGTGTGTGTGTGTGCACACATATGTGTCCAGTGTTTGTTAAGGTATGTACTCCCCATAACTGTTATCCTAACATAGGGTTCCATATTACACATGCATTGCTCATTTTAGGAGTGTGTGCACACATATGTGTCCAGTGTTTGTTAAGGTATTTATTCCCCATAATTGTTGTCCTAACATAGGGTTCCATATTACACATGCATTGCTCATTGTAGGATCACATTACATGTTATTTGGAGAGTGTGCACACATATGCGTCCAGTGTTTGTTAAGGTATGTATTCCCCATCATTGTTGTCCTAACATAGGGTTCCATATTACACATGCATTGCTCATTTTAGGAGTGTGTATGCACACATATGCTTCCAGTGTTTGTGTTAAGGTATGTATTCCCCATAATTGTCCTAACATAGAGTTCCATATTACACATGCATGGCTCATTTTAGGAGTGAGTGTGCACACATATATGTCCAGTGTTTGTTAAGGTATGTATTCCCCATAATTGTTGTCCTAACATAGGGTTCCATATTACACATGCATTGGTCATTTTAGGAGTGTGTGTGCACATATGCGTCCAGTGTTTGTTAAGGTATGTATTCCCCATAATTGTCCTAACATAGGGTTCCATATTACACATGAATTGGTCATTTTAGGAGTGTGTGTGCACATATGCGTCCAGTGTTTGTTAAGGTATGTATTCCCCATAATTGTTGTCCTAACATAGGGTTCCATATTACACATGCATTGCTCATTTTAGGAGTGTGTGCACACATATGTGTCCAGTGTTTGTTAAGGTATGTACTCCCCATAATTGTTGTCCTAACACAGGATTCCATATTACACATGCATTGCTCATTTTAGGAGTGTGTGCACACATATGCTTCTAGTGTTTGTTAAGGTATGTATTCCCCATAATTGTCCTAACATCGGGTTCCATATTACACATGAATGGCTCATTTTAGGAGTTTGTGTGCACAAATATATGTCCAGTGTTTGTTAAGGTATGTATTCTCCATAATTGTTGCCCTAACATAGGGTTCCATATTACACATACATTGCGCATGTTAGGACTGTGTGTGCACACATATGCGTCCAGTGTTTGTTACAGTATGTATTCCCCATACTTGTTGTCCTAACATAGGGTTCCATATTACACATGCATTGCTCATTTTAGGAGTGTGTGTGCACACATATTTGTCCAGCGCTCATTCCCTCGGGTACAACTCTTTTGAGTGTGTACCTTTAACTCCTAGTGGGTGTGGCCTGAGCCTTTAAAAATGAAGTTATCACCTTACAATTCTAACAAATTCTCATTGACAGAGGTCAAATATCAGTATAATTGTGTTTGCCATCATGTATGCTTCAAGATAAAGTATTCTGATACCTTACATGAAGCATGGTTTTGGAATTATTAATGCAAGTATGAACAAGTAATATTTGACGCCTAGAAGAGCAGTAGAAGGCAACTGCAGATGCACCTGGAGGTGTCACTCAGATGTAATGAGTTAAGGTATGTATTCCCCATAACTGTTATCCTAACATAGAGTTCCATATTACACATGCATTGCTCATGTTAGGAGTGTGTGTGCACATATGCCTCCAGTATTTGTTAAGGTATGTATTCCCCATAATTGTTGTCCTAACATAGGGTTCCATATTACACATGCATTGCTCATTTTAGGAGTGTGTGTGCACACATATGTGACCAGTGTTTGTTAAGGTATGTATTCTCCATAATTGTTGCCCTAACATATGGTTCCATATTACACATGCATTGCTCATTTTAGGAGTGTGTGCACACATAAAATCATCTAAGGCCAGCTTTGAGAGAAAAATTGCACAGGACACTAAGAATAATCACAAGGCTTTCTTTAGTTATGTTAGGAACCTGAGTGGGAATTCCCAGATATGCTCAGAATTATTCTAAGATGACAAAAAATACACCGAACCCACAGACATTGCCAACATCCTAGCTAACAGGTTCAGCGCAAACTCCCCCCCCCCACAAAAAGGGC
Organism: Protopterus annectens; assembly: GCF_019279795.1. Lineage (NCBI taxonomy): Eukaryota > Metazoa > Chordata > Ceratodontiformes > Protopteridae > Protopterus > Protopterus annectens. The sequence continues at coordinate 424,541,199 of NC_056744.1, read as the reverse complement.
AAATATCTATCCCAGCAGAGTGCTGCCCCCCTGACATGTCAGATGCTCAGGTAAGAGCCGCCCTCTCCAAAGTAAAAAACACAGCATCAATGGGACCAGACGGTGTCCCGGGCTGCATCCTACATGAACTCCAAGAAAAGCTAAACCCAAACATAAAACTACTGTTCAATCTCAGCCTTACTACAGGATATGTACCTAGAGAGTGGCGTACAGCAACAGTGGTCCCGCTCCACAAAGGTGGTGCCTCAACGGATCCTGGAAACTATCGCCCCATAAGCCTGACTAGCTTGGTCTGCAAAGCTATGGAAAGGATGATCATGGACCTCATAAATAAAGATACTGGGGACAAAAGACACTGGATCCTACCCAGTTCGGCTTTGTTAAGGGCAGATCTTGCCTCTTAAACCTGGTTGATTTCTTTGAAACAGTCACCAAGGCCATTGACGAGGGGAAAGTGGTCCACACAGCCTACCTGGACCTCACAAAAGCCTTCGATACAATACCCCACTCGGGCATTATAGATAAGCTCACCAGCTTAAATATAAACCCCTATGTCACTAGATAGGTTGCAAACTGGCTCAAGGACAGAACCCACATGGTTAGAATTGCTGGAGCCATATCAGACTCCAAACCAGTTACAAGTGGCATCCCACAAGGCTCAGTCCTGGGACCTCTCTTGTTCGGTATATATTTCTCGGAGGTACAAGCCAACACGGAAGGACTGTGGCTGACCAAGTTTGCAGACGACTGCAAACTAGGCACCATAATCGACTCTCCAGCTGACACAAGCATCCTACAAAAGTGCCTCATAGAAACAGACAACTGGTGCCAGAGCCATGGCCTCAAGCTAAACGCCAAAAAGTGTATAGTCATCCCCTTTGGCAAAAACAAAGTGCCCACAAATTACCACATAGATGTTAATCCATTAAGTACGGAAGAAGTAATTAGGGACCTGGGGACCCAAGTTGATAGCAATCTCTCATTTGAAAACCACGTGGCCAAAGTGGTTAGAAAAACATTTTATATAGCCCACCTAATCATGAAGGGATTCACATCTAGATCAGGGGAGGTCATCATGCCTCTTTACTCATCCCTCATCAGGCCCATAATTGAGTACAATGCCCCTTTTGGGATGTACCTTACCAGACACCTGCAGCAACTGGAAAGACCCCAAAAGTACCTCACCAAGAGGATCAAAGGGCTCAAACAGATGCCATATGCTGCCCAGTTAAAGAAACTCCAGCTCTACTCAATGGCGATCTGTGCCTGACGTATAAAGCCATGTCCAACCAGGAATTAATGGACATGCTGCACCTCAGAAAATCCAAATCCCATTGAGCTACACGCTCAAGAGACTTGAACCTCAGCACTGAAATAAATAGGACATGCTGGAGGGACAGATTCATAACCCAGAGGCTCCCTTCACTCTGGAATAAAATCCCAGTCCAGGTTAGGCAGAGTCCCTCATTGACTCTCTTCAAGAGGAATCTTGATGAGTGGATGGGAGATCGTAGGTTTACCCCGGGTATCACTTCTGTGTCACTGTTAGACAGAGGCACAGTATACTAACCTCAAAAAAGGGCATAGCAAAATTAATTTAAAATGGGTGGTGAAAGCCAAACACTCTGGCTAGGCTTATAAATGTCCTAGGGCAGATAGCCTAGTATGAACCTATGAACATATGCATCCAGTGTTTGTTAAGGTGTGTATTCCCCATAATTGTTGTCCTAACATAGGGTTCCATATTACACATGCATTGCTCATTTTAGGAGTGTGTGCACGCATATGTGTCCAGTGTTTGTTAAGGTATGCATTCCCACAATTGTTGTCCTAACATAGCGTTCCATATTACACATGCATTGTTCATTTTAGGAGTGTGTGTGCACATATGCGTCTGGTGTTTGTTAAGGTACTTGTTCCCCATAGTTGTTGTCCTAACATAGGATTCCATATTACACATTCATTGCTCATGTTAGGATTACATTACAGGTTGTAAAAGGTGTGGAATGTGGTATTCTGATATGCTGTTGTGTAGATCTGTAACAGTTGCCATTGTAATAGTGGTATATACACTGTTGTAGCCACTGTATAAGGGTAATGTTTCAGATGTGTCCCTACTGTAGGCCAATTGTCCCACCATTATGTTCATCTCTGTCCACACATCTTGCACTGACAGGTTGTTATGTGTACTGCAGGACTCTTACATACCCTTCAGATATGCCACCAAGTTAACCACTGTGATGCAGACCAGTTAACAGCAACAATAAGTGAACATGTATAGCATGTGTTATGGGTAGGTGTGTTAAATGTGTGCATGGCAAACAGCATGGCCATAACATGGCTGGTGTATTGGCAAACCTGTGCAAAACAACTCCATACTCACCAGCTACAGGCTGCTGCCTCATTTGCATACCAGAGTGACCTAAATAGTTCTGTGAGAGACGTAATTTCAGTAGCCACACCTGTGGCATTGGTACAAGGTGGGAGCAGCATTTCAGCACATCAACAGACAAACCCACAAGACTAGAGATTATGCACATCTGTTCATTACTACACTGCAGCAACAGACTATCTTATCTGATATATGCATGTAGATTACAGATGAAAATGGATAAGCAAAAGTGCTCTACCAATGTACCCTGGGGTCTTACCTGCACACTCCTCGTCCACTTTGTGGGTGGCACCCACCTCCACAATGCTGTCTTCAGCTTGCTGGCTTGGCTGGCAGGCGGGTACCCCAAGGCTGAAAAAGAGCTACACAACATGTGTCAGTGGGGGCTGGATGGGCATGACCCCACCTGTGGCTAGCTGGTCCTTCCTAACTGCAGCGGCATACTGACAGGCATGGTGGTCAGATCTGTGCAGTGATGCCGCACCTGCTCATCATTGTGGTTGTGTAGGCTGACATGGTTTATCCTGTGGACTAGCTCGTTCCACAGAGCAGTCCTCTCTTGCAGATCTTGGGCCCTGTGCCCAAAGAGGATGGCATGATGGACTATGAGGAATTGGATTATACCATCATTTTCCAGGGGTGTGTATGCAGGCAGGCATTCCTGGGACATTGTACCTGGAAGACATAAACAGAAAAAAGGTCAGAGGACCTCATACAGTTGTCCACGTGCACATCAACAATGGGTATTACTTGCAAATAATCCAGATTATACCATAACACTGTAAGCTATCATGTCTTGCACATCTTGCATTACACTCCTGGCCCTGACCTGTCCATTTTCTCCAATTTTAGACACTTAATGGCATAATCCACTACACATCATTCATGTCTGTGTAGAGGGATGACAGTGGCCATCTTCCATGTGGATGGTGTGTGGATGGTGGCATGAGTGTGTTTGACTGTAGTGTGTGATGGGACTGTGAGCACATGCCTGTGTTCATGGAGAAGGCAAATTGTCATGTTCTCATGCCCCATAGAGACTTGCTGTTGTTGCCATCAGTTGGTATTAGGATATTAGAAGGTTGGGAGGGTGGCCTAATGGTTAAAGTGTTTGCCTAATAAACACAAGGTGTAGGGTTTGAATCTCACAGGGGATAATTGGCTAGGCTTAAAATGGCTCGCAAGGGCAGTTAGCCTAGTACTAACCTATGAAATAATTCTTTCATAGCAAAATTAATTTAAAATGGGTGGCGAAAGCCAAACACACTCTGGCTAGGCTTATAAATGCCCTAGGGCAGATAGCCTAGTATGAACCTATGAACCTATACTAACCTCGAAAAAGGGCGTAGCAAAATTAATTTAAAATGGGTGGCGAAAGCCAAACACACTCTGGCTAGGCTTATAAATGCCCTAGGGCAGATAGCCTAGTATGAACCTATGAACCTATTATGTCCATGCTCACCACTGATGTGGGCAGGAGTGTGGGTGATGTGCATATTGTGGACAGGGTACCACTGTTCCTGCCTATCCTGTCTGATGCAGGTTGCCTTTATCCATGGCATGTGTGTATGAGGTGTGCTTTAACTCCAGTACAGGTTGACTTGTGTTACTGGCTCTGAGACTGTGCACATATGTGTAGACATGGTTGCAATTGGCCTTGATGGTTTGCATATGTCTGATTTCTAGTCATAGTCAACCTTACAGGAGATCACCTATGAACTTGCATGCTTGCTCAGATAGAGGTGCACTTGCTTCCAAGTTGTAGTCTGCACCTATGTGTCACTGTACAGCCACTATAGCAACCTATTATGTGCTTTGTGTCTTGGTGGTGTTCACCAAGGGGGATTACTCTATTGTTGGTGGAGGACAGTTGTACAGGTAAGGTACTGCTGATTCCATATAGCTACAGTGGATATGAAGTGTACACACCCCTGTTACAATGCATGGTACTTGTGCAATTGGAACATGACCCCACAAAAGCACATGTCAACACAATCCCCACCTGTGATGTGTCCTATGGCCTGCTCAGTTCAATAGGGACTATAACAACCTGTCCTGTGGAAACATATAGGTTCATAAGTTCATAGGTGTGTACTAGGCTAATGGCCCTGGAGCCTTTACAAGGCTAGCCTATAGGATTACCCTGGCATTGTTCCACCCGACCTTAGTTCCCAGTGCCTCTGTCAAGTAAAGCCACTGGAGTGATCCCTGTGTTGAATTTTCTATCCCCCCCCCCTCCATTCATAAAGATTTCTCTTGAAGAGGGCCAGTCAGGTGCTCTGCTTGACATGTATGGGAAGTCAATTCCATAGCATGGGCAATCTCTGGGTTATAAACCTGTCCCTCCAGAATATGGGAAGTAATACTCAGTACAGTAAGCCAGTTGAATGTGTGTGCACACCCTTACACTGGTATGTTGTGTAAACACCTGCTGAGATGATTACAGCATCCATTTGTCTTTGTTTGTACTCTAACATCATATCACATCTTCACTTGGCAATGGTTGCTCACCTTCCATGAAACAGATTTGTTTCTTTTTCAATAGAATTGTACAGGTTATGGGTCACATTTGAGGTGAGAAACATTTTGACATTATTTCCTGTGGTCTCATTGGCATACAGCACACAGACCTAGCATTCCAACAGGGGTGTGTACACTTTGATATCCAGTGTATATGGGTGTTGATATAGCTGTTAGTGGTAGACATGGACAGTAGGTCATAACACAGTTGTACACTTATCTGATTACTACATGATAATCATGCCTACTGTAGTACCCATATCAGAGTCATGGCAATGCAACAATCAGTAGCAGTACACATTTTATTTTGTTGTATGCAGTGACAGTGATATTACACACATGTGTAACATGCACATCCTATTTTCTGGACTGCTTGTGACCCATGTTATTACTTTTGTGCCTTTCAGCTGAACATACGCATACATACACATGCTCAGGGGATACCTGGTACACATTTATGTTCTATGTCATTATGGCACACTGTATTTAAAGTCTTGCAGCTTAAGCATATGTCTCAACCTGTTATACCAGGACTTCTGGTCATTGGTCTACCTCACTGAGTGACAAAACAGGGAAGTCAATTTTGATAATGTATCAATATAGCTGCCATAAAACAAGTATATGTGTAAGTGACTACAGATACCTGTCACAACTGTGAACTTTGTCCAGAGGAACACTGTACAGTTGAATGTTATTAATTCAATATATCACATGCAGTTTAACACACACATCTGCAGCAGTGCTTTACTATGCTCATGCCCTATATAGGTATCCTAGATTTACAATACAAACATGTAGAATACTCATATTCACAGGTAACATATGGATATGGGCAACATCCCATTAACTGGACTAACAGTGGCACAGACATGACTGTTTGACAGACACTCTAGTGGTTGCCATATGTGAGCTGTACTTTCCAAGGATGTGTCAGGCTCCTCAACTGTGACCCAACCTATCCACCTCTTAGAGCATCACATGTGGTCAAGGCCTTACATTAGGGGAGGGGATATATAGGGACAGATCATATATATGCCTATTACAAACCTATGAAGTTTGTGCATGTTACATTTCACATTACCATGACTGTTCTGAAGGTGATGGGGTCTGAAACTCATGTCTGCCATGAATTCATTACTTCCTCCTTCAGCTATATGCCAGAGTAATATAGAAGTTTGGAGGAACAGAACAAACACTATGATGGCTAAATCTTGACATTCTGTGCAGATCTGCACAATTGACATGTATGGCCCACTGCAGACAGAGTTAGATGCTATGTCCATAGCATTTGTTCAGCAGAACATCATTATAGCAAGTATTGATGGCACATATACATCTTTCATAATCATCTATCCCATTTTTACAGACCAATTACTATATTTAATTACATGCTTACATGTTGCACATACCTGGTTTATCTTCAGATTCCTTCTGTGTACAGGATGTCTTCCTGTTTCGTAATTCAAGGTTTTGTTTATATTTTTATTTTGGTCTCCCTCTCCATATCTCTCTCGCTCTCTCTCCACTACTGGGATCGAGCTTGTTTGAGTAGGTTGAAGCATGGCTTTTGTAGGTGCTGCTCATGTTTAGGTGATTGCCTCTGCACCAGTTGCTGTTCCCCACTTGCTAATTGCATTGAGACAGCTGTGTAGGTCTTCCAATAGCCAATGTCATAGCAACCCACTACTATAAATAGCTACATCATGTGGGCGTTGTCCCTTTACCTTTCTTGTATAGAGGACATCCTCCTGTGTGTGGCAGTGGTGTTACAGACAGTAGGTAGCTATAGCTCTTACAAGAGGACTTGTGGACACATGCCAACTACATCTTTGGATAAGCTTCCAGACCTAGGGGCAGTATGTGAGTATTGCTGTTATATGCATTGAATATTGCTAATTTTATAGGGTTTGTGTGTACATGCTAGTTCGGCATGGAATGCAGTCTGTCTGCATAGCTCTCAACTGTGGGCCTATCCACATGATGGCCAGAGTACTGGCTGTTATGTTTTGTCTGATCCCCACACATGTCTTGTCCCTGATATATCAGTGGCATTCTCTCCTTTGATTGCTATCAGTACATGGCAACATCCATTTGTGTTTCTGACTTCACACTCCTGCGGAAGGGTATGTTGCAACCAATCCTGTAACATCAGCAACTTTCACAGTGTATAACAGCAATATTTCAAATATGGCTCTGTGTTTCAGCCTCTGTCCTCCACCTATATACCAGGCTTTGTCCAGATGTCATGCAGTAAGAGGTTGATAGGTAATCGCCTATCTTTATTTAGTGCTGGCATTCCTGCTATCATTCCAATGATGCTGTGGACTCCCACACAACTTGTGGGGTAGGGTCCATATATATGAGGGTTACAGATGAACAAAACATGTGTCCCTGTACAGTCTGCAGATCAGTGTATGGAGAACACTGGTATGTGCCCTTGCAAGACATTTTATGGGGGAGGAGTATTAAATGTTTTTAACCTAGGCTGTTACAACATGTGAGGGATATCAATAATAAGAAACATTAAGGTATATGGTTGTACATTTTCATATGTTTCACCATGGGAACAGTGGTGGGCTAGAGCTTACTGTCTTGCACACTGTTCTGTTTGCCAGTGTGATAGTGACGTTTTAAGTTAAGCATTATGTAACAGATACATTTACATTGTGACAGCTGATACTTTCCCCCTAGGATGTTGAGTACAAGAGTGTAATTGGAGGCTGTTAAACTACATATGTAATTAAGAGTTGATTGGTTCTTATCTTCAAAGCAAGTGTGTTTTTCACTGTTGTACTACCTGAAGGCTTTAGCCTAGACACCAAAGTATGTTATGTTTTGCAGATTACTGTATCATATGTTTTCTTTGAGAGTTGCATTAATCAGTTATTATGTATTTTAAAAACCTAAATGCAATAAGAAATGGCATAAACAACTGAAATAGTACACAGATAAACATTTATATGTATGCAAACTGTGTGTGATGTCATGTCTTTGCATTGTGTGTGAGTATATGTTTCATGCAATAATTCTCATTTGTAGGAAAGAATCAGACACTGGCCATTTGAAAAGGTGGCAACTGTAGGAATAATGGCTGTCTGATATGCTGTGCACCCTCTATATATACTCCCTCTCTCTCTCTCTCTCTATATATATATATATATATATATATATAAATTATTTATATATTTATATATGTATGCATGTGTATGCATATATGTGTATATATATATATATATATATATATATATATATATATATATATATATATATATATGTGTGTGTGTGTGTGTGTGTGTGTGTGTGTGTGTGTGTGTGCATGTATCATTAGAATGTTTAGTGCTTCCACATTGTACATTCCCTATGGTAGACTGACTGTTCGGCATGATATGTTAGAGAAATCATCCCAACATCTTTCAGCTGAGATGGCTTACTGGTAACTTGTTGTGGCTATGTTGTGCAGTGTCCTGGGTTCATGTCTTGCAAGTGCTGGTTATCTTGTTGCAAGGCAGAACAGTTCAGCTGTGGAGGAAGGGATAATGACAGTAATTACAAGAGATCCCTATTTTGGGCCCCTTCACTGCCATTTACAGTGCATTTAGTCAGATGTTTTGCAGTGAGAGGTTCAGAGTGTGAATCTGATGCCTGAATGCACTACATGCACACACACACACACACACACACACACATATATATATATATATATATATATATATATATATATAGACATGTATGTCTACATATATACACACACACACACACACACACACACACACACATATATATATATATATATATATATATATATATATATATATATATATATATATATATATATATATATATATATATTTATACACATATACATATATAAATACATTTTCCCTAGTGTTGAATGACTGTGCTGCATGCTATGTTTGAGAAAACATCACCCATACTTACAGCTCAAATGGCTTAGTGGTAACTTACTGAGGCTATGGTGTGCAGTGTCCTGGGTTTGAGACTTGCAAGGGCTTATTATTTTGTTTCTGAGAACAACAATGGCTGTTGGATGCAGAGTGAGTAAGGCACTTTTAAGCAGTTGTAAGTGGGTTTGTGTGGGTTTATGTGGCAGTAAGCAATGCTCACTTCCAGTTAAATATGCTTACAGACAGCCTGAAAAGTGCTTAATCTGTTGAGGCATTGCTTAGCACCATGCAAACATGCTTAATCCTGCTTACTACTGCTTAAAATTGCTTACTCCTGCTTACCCAAAGGGCATAAAGAGGGAAAGACAACAGGGAAAGTAGCTAGGGATGTGCAGGACGGGTGTAGGGAAGGTCCATAGCTGTCCATTTCTTCTATAGCAATAGCTGTGAATATATACTGAATTTGGATGTATATTTCAACATTCAAACCCCTGAGAGAGGGATGAGGACAACAATAATGTGTTTTGAAGCCAGTTAAACCAGATTACATGTGTCCAGTGGACACATGTGTGAAATGGACAGCTATGTATGCGGCAACATTTTTTTTGCCCTTTTTTTTTTAAGGTGAGAGTGGGATGTTGGGGAAGGATAGTAGGTATATTTGGGGATGTAGGTTGGGTGGGAAGACAGACAAGACAGCATACAGGAGCGGTATATGACACATGTAGGGGTAAACACCTTGGATGGGGAGAGGTGTTTGGAAATCGGAAGCCCTTTAGCCCCAAATGGAAACAGTGGGACTGAGGTCCTCACCCATGAGCAGTCAATACTGCACCTTCACAGCCCCGAAGGTGGCTGTGCTGAGGACTTAGCAGGAGGGGTAGGCTGACCCTCTGTTTGTGCCATGCGGCCCTCAAGCTGGCATAGCAGATCTCCAAACTCCCTTCAGAGCTCGCTACGCACCAATCCCTGGACTTGACTTTGGGTGACAAGATCCTGCCAGCACCCTCTCCTGGAGGGTACGAGCCCCATCCCCTCTGGTAGTTTGACCCAAAGGTGGTGCAGGACCAGCGGACAACGAGGTCCCGGGCTGGGTCCCAGACATGCTGGGGCCTGGTGCCACGGCCAGATGAGGTGGGAGAGTTGGGTCCATTGGGACCGGCCTTCCCAAATGTGCTATGGTGTTGCAGTTTTAAAACATATGTGGGTTATTAACAGTCAGCACAATCCAAGATTAGTTATAACAGCATGTATAGATATTCCCATTAACCCAAAACACCATATTTGGAATAGCTGCAGAGCAAACAGAACACATGCATACATGGAACCACAGTGGCCATTACAACAACATGCAGGTTACATTGATAGCAACAGGCCACCAATAATAGCATTTCAACATGGAACATTAATAGAAACACATTTCAATATTTGTTGAACAATAGGACAGATGTCCCAACAGTAGGTTTGGTGTAAACATACATTGATTTGTGTGTTTAGATTATTGTTGCAGATATGGTGGGGGGAGTGAGATGTCAATTAACAACTTATATATCCTTGCAGTACTAACAGCTTTAATAATCATTGCTCTAATTATTACTCTGCAGGCATTATTACAATACCCTACGGCCTTGGTTTGGGCAGGGGTATATAGTGTATACTTCAACTGTCTTATAGCTAAATTCTACTTTTCTTACCTGGTAGACCTGTGGAGGGAATGTTTGTTAACACTACCTGACTGTTTCTACACATATTCCCAGATTTCTACTTGTAATTATGCATATACCTCTCAATATCTTAATGCACAACATCTGGACAAAGCTTGACAATATGAGGGTGAAAATAGGACATATTTTGAATATTGATCTTATAAACTTTTAGACAGTTGCTAGAGTAACAGGATTTGTTTTAATATACATTTTCTGAAGGATTTGAAGTCTTCACACTCAAATGTATGTCATTATTTGGTGACTACAATCCTGAGATCATCCCACTAATTTGCCAGGAAAAAAAGAGGAACAAGCCAAAACTATGAGCCAAATATCTGGACATTCTGGGAAAATCTGTATAGTTGAGAGATATGATTATGCATACAGCTTACTAACACTCCCAGGATTTGAACCATGGCTGTGTCTGCTAAAAATACAACAATTTCTGTTTCATCAGTGTGAGCTATTTAGACACCGGTGTCTGTGTTTTCAGTGTTTTCTTTCTAAGTCTCTTTTGGTTGTACAATCTGACCTTGTAATTACAACAGTCTTATACAGACATTCCTAGACATATTTTTATGTAGCACAGTGTGAGAAACAGTGGTTGATACAACAGTACTATTCTGATATCAGATGTTGGTGAATGCTACATGTCAGGCCATACAATACCAGAGTAAACACTACCAGTCCAAGATTTAAAACTTTATTGCCAGGCAGTTACAGTTTTCTTATCTGAAAGACCTGTGGGGGGAATGTTTGTTAACACTACCTGACTGTTTCTACACATATTCCCAGATTCCTAGTTAATATTATGCACATACCTCTCAATCTGTTAATGTACACACTCTGGACAAAGCGTGACAACATGGGGTTACAAATAGGGACATATTTTGAATATTGCTCTTCCTATTATAAACTTGGAGAATTGCTAGAGTAACAGGATTTGTTTTAATATACATTTTCTGAAGGATTTGAGGTCTGAAAATCAAATGTATGCCATTATTTAGTGACTACAGTTCTGAGATCATCCCAGTGATTTGCCAGGGAGACAGAGGAGCAGGCCAAAAATATGAGCAAATTATCTGGACATTCTGTGAAAATCTGTACATTTGAGAGATATGATTATGCATACAGCTTAATACCATTCCCATGATTCAAATCATAGCTGTGTGTGCTAAAAATGCAACAACTTGAGTTTCATCAGAGTGAGGTATTTAGAAACTGCTGTCTGTTCCTGCAGTGTTTTCTGTCTATTCTCTCTTGGTTGTACAATCAGACATTGTACATACAAAAGTCTTATACAGACATTCCAAGACATATCTTTTATGCAGCACAGTGTGGGTAACAGTGGTTAACACAACATTACTATTCAGAGACTGCAACACGAAATGCCATACAATACCAGAGTAAACAGAACCAGTCCAGGATTTAGAACTTTATTACCAGGCAGTTAAGGTTTTATTGAAATATTACCTATATGAGACTATTACTGTCATATTGTCTGGTTTATTCAATACAACCCATACATAGTTTTTATACTTCCAGGTGACTTTCTACTACTTCATACTTATTTGGTATGACTACTACATGCAGGATTGTTACTTACCAGCCTCACGATGCAGCCTTTGCAGCCTACTAGCATGGGCTTCCTGATTCACAGCCCATTCAGCTGCAGCAGTAAAGGGAACAGAGAAATCTTTAGCCATACCTATCCATCACATACACAGGCTGAACTTTGGTAAACAGTTATTGATATGAATACTTACACACTGCTGGGACATCACCCCTCTGCCTTGCTCCTTGGACCCACTCATCCAAGAGCTCCCTCTTCCTCTGCTTCAAGTCGGCATAGTGGTGCCAGACCTGCTCACCAGTCCAAAGGATACCAGTGGTACTGGTGAGATCATGGGCGAGACAGTCCTAGGCTTCCACTTTATATTGGGAGCCCTGGTACTGGCTCTGCAGCAGTCTCTCATCATGGTTATTTACCAGGGGTCCTACCATGAACCTGGACTCCTGTATGCCCCAGCACTGCACCTGGAAGCACATGCTGTCATCAACACTTGTCATACTGCCTACAGTGAGAAGCTGCAACTAGTTATGAGCTGCAATCCCACCTGTGGGGTTTAAATATAGCCAATTTCCTGCCCTTTGCCATGATTGGATGGTTTTGAATATGCTGAGGTAAGCTAAGCTATGAGCACACCTGCTTAGCTAAGGTTGGCAGTGCTTAAAGGCCCAGGTTCAGCACTGCTTACAAATGGGCAAATCCACTTAGCTGGGCAACTCATTGCTTAGCAGTCATATTTACACAATGCTTACAACTAGTAAGCAGAGCTGTGCAATGCTTAGCATTGCTTATATTTTATTTTATAGACTATCTACTGTATGGGGTTGATTCATCATTCATTACATATTATAAATTTGTTTACTGTCCCTGAAATCCCCCCGTGTGCTTTCATTACATTTATCCATGTGTGACTATACTGTATGGGGCACTTGTGTTTATATGAGGGTTTCACAACTGTATTAAACTGACACCTCACATCTGGACCTACTACAGTACTCTGGTTAACAAATATATGTTATTTAGTAGCTAATTATAAAAATAAATGTTTATGTACTGCTTTCTTATGTAAAATGCAAATTTGCAACAGTGGACATTGAACTAGTAATGGCTGCTTGCAAACATACACTCTAATCACTACACTATTGCAATACTACTTGTTTTAGATGTCTCTTGCTATTTAACTTCTTGTGCTGTTTAAGCTGGACTAAGCGTAGCTAAGCAATGGGCATATCTACACAGCTACACTTAAACTTTATTGCATGTTTAAAAAAAAATTATTTGTTGTTTTTTTTTATTTGTACCCTTCAGAATATCCCTGCTAATGCTGAACCTGTTATTCTATCAACATTCTGCTTTGTGGGCCGATTGTCCCTTTTGGCTTTGTCCACATTCCTTGCTCTGACAGATTGGAAGGTGTGAGTTATGTACTTATGCTAAGTGTGTTATTCTATCTACTTTTGCCTTGGTAGGGATGATTGTCCCTTATGGCTTTGACCACATTTCTTATCCTGACGGGTTAGGGGTGTTACGAGCATTCTTGCTCATTTTAAATTGCAGAAAGGCAATTCTGGAGTGCAAGGGGTGTGTGTATTGTGAGAGCTCTGCTCTCAGACACCCCCACCTGCGCTCGTACATGGAACCATATCTGTTTTAGAGCACAGCAGTGCGCCTTCATACATATGCATGGCGCATGACTGTGCTGAATTGGAACAATCCCTGCCGTGCTTATTCCTGCACAGCTGCTTGCTGAATCCAGGGAACTGTGTTCAGTGTCTTAATGGTTGTGCTTTTAAAAAAGGTTTCAGGGACACTGTACCATTTAAACCAGGTGGTTTATCAGTGTTAAAATAGAGTATCCATTTTTGTTCAGTCATCTCTGTTGAATTTTTTATATCACTCCCTCTTATCCCATCTTCTACAATTTCTAGTACTAAAAACTTAAAAACATGCTTGTTCCCCTCCTTAGAAACATGTTTTGCTAATGCCTTAGTCTCTTTAGCATTCTTAATGTCCCTATAATGCTCTAAAATTCTTTCTTTCAGGGAACGATTAGGCTTGCCTATATAAAAAATATAGCATGCTCAACAAATACTAAAATATATTATATTTCTAGTCTTACAATCTGCATAAAAATTAAGTTCTATTTTAAAATTCACATATGGATGTCTAAAAATATGCTCCAGTATATGTATTTATATTTGAAAAAGAGTTTTTTCCTACAGAAAGTTGGCATAGCTATGGGCACAGCGTATGCAAATAGCTATGCCAACTTGGCATTAGTACACTGAGAAACAGCTAGGGTATTATGTAATAATGAGTGTAGTGGCTATATAGCATGGTATGTACATTTTGTGGATGATATATTTTTACTATGGGAAGGTCCTGAAGATGATCTACAGACATTTATAAAATATTTACATACGACAACAACTTTTCCTAAATTTACGTATAAATACTCTATGGAACAGATAGAGTTTTTAGATTTGATGATTAAAAAGACAGTAATAAGAAATATACAGATTAGTCTATATAGAAAGCCTGTTAGAAAGAATAATTTATTGCACAATAGTAGTATGCATCTGAGACATGTTATGCGTGATATCATGGCAGGACAATTTTTTAGAATCATGAGGTTACATAATGAAGTCCAACTAGAACGAGCAATCCAATCTCTCAAACAAGATTTTTTGAGTAGAGGTTATGAAGAAAAATAAATAGATATGTGCATTACCAATGCATGGAAAGACAGGCAGGGTAAATGTAAACCTTACTATACAGATACGACTGTAGAGGAGATAGAACAATAGAGAATAAGTATTGATAATACAGTTAGGGTCCCACTGTTGTATTCCAGTGACATAAATAAATTTTGCAATATCATAAAAAATTAGTGGAACATCCTAACTACTATTGAAGAATTACAAGGTGTTATAGATGAAGTACCACACTTTTCTTTTAGGAATGATAAGTCTTTAAAAAGACATTTATGATACAGATCACATGGACATATGAATGTTGTTGAATCAAGTAGGGTGGGAACATATTCCAGTAGGAACTGTACAGCATGTAAATGTGTATATACTGGAGCATATTTTACACATCCATATGCGAATTTTAAACTAGAACTTAATTTTTATGCAGATTGTAAGACTAGAAATATAATATATTTTAGTTGTCGAGCATGCTATGTTTTGTTATATAGGCAAGACTAATCATTCTCTGAAAGAAAGAATATTAGAGCATTATAGGGACATTAAGAATGCTAAGGAGACTAATGCATTAGCACAAAACATTTCTAAGGAGGGAAACGAGCACGTTTTTAAGTTTTTAGTATTAGAAACTATAGAAGATGGGATAAAAGGGGGTGATATAAAACATTCAACAGAGGTGGCTGAACAAAAATGGAAACTCTATTTTAATGCTGATAAACCACCTGGTTTAAATGGTACGTTGTCCCTGAAACATTTTTTAAAAGCACGACCATTAAGACACTGAACACTATAATTGTGTAAAAGAACATCTCTAGGATTGCCATAGAAATATATATATATATATATATATATATATATATATATATATATATATATATATATATATATATATATATATATATATATACACACACACACACGCACACTCACAGAATATATTTTTTATATAATAATGTCATCAAGTTTATTTGTAATTTATGTATATTTATATATTATTTCCACATTTTTATGTATTTTATGCTTATATATATATATATATATATATATATATATATATATATACATATATATTTAGTAAGCTTACCTTTAAATATAAGCTAAGATAGATGTGAGAGTTATCATAGATGGAGTTAAATATTAATTATTTGATTGGATATTAAGTATTTTAAATTGCTTGGAGTTTTTTTCATTACTTTAGTCTGAAGAAGCGATTTGGATATCACAAATATGCTTACTTTGTTTTATATAAATAAAGAGAGTGTGCCACTACTGCCGTGTTGGTCCAGTATTTGTATTGTTTTAAATTATCTAGATCAGTTGGGAAAATATAGTGAGAATAGTTAAGTATTATTTTATGTAACTGTGTGAATCTTTTAATATTTCCAATGACTGAAACTCTGGTGTTTACTGTAAATGGATTTTTTTATTTTGTATTTTCATGTTCTTTTACTATTTATTATTAAATATATTTAAAGTTGTCATTGTGGCTGGTCCTTTAGAGTATATTCTAACCTTTGAGAGTACTTATATCTATTAGTGATACTGTGGCCACTCCTGAAGCCTGGCTGATTGGTCAACATTACCATTTCTATTAATATTAATTTCCCTCAGTATAATTGGGTACCCTTGCAAGAGCCTTAGGTAGATGGCTTTGCAGTGGCTGGTGGCAGTAGTCTGGGAAGTAGGGGGTATAGCTAGTAAACTTGTACCAACCTTTCCCAGGCGTGTGTGTGTGTGTGTGTGTGTGTGTGTGTGTGTGTGTGTGTGTGTGTGTGTGTGTGTGTGTGTGTGTGTGTGTGTGTGTGTGTATGTGTGTGATCTCAAAGTGTATGTGTGTCAGTTACTTGAAGCCATGAAGCACTGGTTTCACAGAGAGAGTGGAGAGGACATGGCTTGGACACTCGACTGAAGACTTAACTCTACACCTGTGCCAGTGGGGAGCCATACTGGGGACCTGGGGAGAGACAGAGAGAGAAACCTGACCCCCAACTGAGTGTGTTCCCTGTGTGCTCTTAAAGGAAATTGGGTTTGATGCAGAGAACTGCATCTGGAAATACTGGGTGTATCCATTTTTGTTCCAAGCAAATGTCCCTTTCTAGTGTCAGTGGTGAGGATTGAGGCTCCTTGATTACTGACCTAGAGTGGGGACATCACATATTAGTGAGCAGTGGTGTGGATGATAATTGAACTTCTGCAGCCTGTAAGCAGTTGTCACCGAAGTTGGGTATACTGTCAAGCAGAAACAAGGTAAACATTCAGAGTTTCATTTCACAACCGGTTTATTTATTTATTTATGTATATATGTATGTATGTATGTATGTATGTATTTATTTTGTTAGTTTGTTTAGTCAGGGAAAGCAAGCAAAGATGTCAGCAGAGCATTATGACAAGCTGACAAAGAATGTTTGCCAGGTGTGCGAAGTCAAAGGACTGGTGCATGCCAACCGGACTAAAGAGGGTATTATTTCTGCCTTAGTCGCAGCTCAGACCAGCAAACAAATGGATAACCATTCTGTTGATGGGAATTTGCAGCCTTCAGAAACAGGACAGTTTACTTTTTCCTCAGAGGACTTAAAAGTCAATCTGAACTGGAGGCCAAACCTTTGGAACTAGAATCAGCAGAGAGAGATTTCAATGTTTGGAGGCTGAATAGAATCAGAAACCAAGGAGCTTGCAGGCTGAAGAAAAAGAGAGACTGTGGTGTTTGGAGGATGAAGAAAAGGAGAACCATCTTCAACATGAGAGGGACATGCTGACCCTTTGCCAGGGTCATAGAGGTAATGGGGAAGGGAATAAATAATCCCCAGAAGCAACAAAGGTCAGTACATTTCTTCCACAATTTACAAATGGTGATAATTTTGATAGGTTTATTGATATATTTGAAAGGGCATGTAAACAGTATAATGCTGACCAAGAGCTCTGGGTATGGTTCCTGACCCCCCTTCCTCTATGGTAAAGCTGTAACTGTTGTTTCTAAATTGTCTGATATGGATTGTTTAAACTATGAAATAGTAAATAAATGTTTGCTTGAATGTTTTAAGTTAACACCTGGAGATTACAGAAAAATGTTTCGTGAGCATAGACGCAAGGCAGATGAAAGTGTATGTGATTATATTGCTGAGTTAAGCACTTATATTCATAGCTGGGTGACAGGGTGTCAGATTACCACTTTTGAAGGGCTGGCAGATCTTTTGCTGAGGGAACAAGCTCTTAGCATTTTGCCTGAGGACATGAGAACCTTGTTGGCAGACCGAGAGTGTAACTGCAGATGAGCTAGGGATAAAGGGGAATTTTTACTTGGCAAACAGGGCATCACTGTGCAGGAAATGGATATCCAGTACTGCACATGGATATAAGGGAACCAATGGTTGGCAGCCTAAACTACCCCAGCAGAGTCCAACAGTAACAGAGGAAGCCACTAGTTCAGGTACATGGTCAGGATTAAGGGATAAATGTTTTAACTGTAGCCAGTGGGGTCATGTATCATACAGATGTCCAAAGAGGCAAGTTGGGGAACTTGAGATGGGGGAACCAGCAAGTGGGAATAACAGTATGTCAGTGGTAGGTTGTCAGGAGACAACAGGGGTACCAAACTATTGTAAGAGGTTATATCCTATCTCAGTAGATGGAAAACAGGCCACTGCTAAGAGAGATACAGCCTCTGACATAACCATTGTGAAGTCTGCAGTGGTTAAAAAGGAGCACTACTTGCTTGGGCAGTCCACTCCAGTCAGAACTTTAGGAGGGGCCCCATTCCAAATGCTTTTGGCAAGGATTCACCTTGACTGGGAAGGTGGAAAATGAAGCAAGCAAGTAGGTGTGTTTGAGGATATCCCTGCAGATGTCTTGACAGGGAATAATTTTGATACTGCAGTACCTTGTGTGCATGTAGTTACATGCAGTCATGTTTGGAGACAGGCACGTGGGTCTGGTTGCCTTAGGGTGACCCAGACAGACTCCCACACCTGAAGCCAGGGCTGATGGTGTGGCTATTTCAGGGAGGGAGCTACCCTCTAGCAGTGAGTCTGAAGGTGAGCTACAGCTGCTGGTAGGTGTTGCTGTTCTCTTGGACAGAGTGACTGCAAGGACAGAGATGAGTGGTAGTACCCAGGCTGACAGTGAAGCACTGCTGTCAGAGGATACCAGACATCGTGTGGAGGGGGAGCTGGGAACAGTCCCAAAAGTAGAGCTGAGAGAGGCTCACCTCTCAGACCCTACATTACATGACTTCAGGGAGGTAGCTAAGGAGGCACCTGATTCTCAAGGAAAAGGGTAATCTGTATACTGGAACAAAGGGTTACTGTATAGAGAGTAGACCCCTGAGGGAGGGCTAGAGGCTGAGGTAATACAGTATTTGGTAGTGTCTATAGCATAACATCTAGCACTTCTAGCCATAGCCCATGACATTCCTTTTGTAGGTCATATGGACATAAAGCATACTAAGGGACATATTATGCAGAACTTTTATTTGCCTGGGATTGGAAGGAATGTAATATGGTACTGTAGGACATGTGAGCAGTGCCAAAACGTAGGCAACCCAGGAGACAAGGTCAAAGCTCCTTTGATGCCTTTGCCTGTGACTAATGAGCCATTTCAGAGGGTAGCTATGGATATTGTGGGGCCTCTGAATACTCCAAGTTGCACAAGGAAGAAGTATACCCTGGTGTTAGTAGATTATGCTACTAGATATCCTGAGCCAGTAGCTCTGTCCTCCATTGAGGCAGAAAATGTGGCAAATGCTTTGCTAGAGATTTTCAGCAGTGTAGGTTTCTTAAGAGAAATACTGACTGGCAGAGGTGCCAATTTCATGTTAGATCTGCTGGCTTATCTGTGGAAGCACTGTAGATTGAAGCACCTAAAGACCTCCCCCACCATCCCCAGACTAACAGTCTTGTGGAGACATTAAACTCTGTACTAAAGATCATACTATGGGCATTTTCAGAGCAATTTCAGAGAAAGTAGGATGGATATTTGCCATATCTGCTGCTTGCTTACAGAGATGTACCTCAGGAATCCACAGGTTTTTCACCCTTTGAGTTGCTGTATGGGTATAGGGTGAGGGGGCCTTTAGATATGATTCATGATGAGTTCAAGGATGAGTGTGAATTCCACAAGAAGTCTGTTGTGGTATATGTGTTGAAGCTCAGGACAAGATGTAGGGAGCTCATGGGCTTAGCCCAGGAGAACCTGGCAGGAGCCCAATAACAAAAAAAGGTCTGGTATGGCAAGTCTGCTTGAGCCCGAGAGTATGCTGTGAGAAATCAGGTTATGGTTCTTATTCCTTTCAGACACAATAAACTGGAAGCAGCTTGGGATGGACCCTTCAAAGTGGTAAGGAAGTTCAATGATGATAACTACATGGTAAAACTACTAGGCAGGAGGCAGAGGCCCAAATTGTAGCATGTCAACATGATGAAATCTTACCATGATAGGGAGGCCCTTATGCCAAATATTTGCAGGCAGGAAGGAGGATTGGGTCTATATTATAACCACAAAAGTCCTTTTCAGCAAATACGTAAACATCGACACATATTACACAAACTGCAAATACACCAAAAGCCCTAAACAGTGAAATTCAAAATCTCAAATCGTCATAGTTGGCCCTTCTGTGGTATAGCTCCGTAAGGTAAGTGTGCGATAGTTATGGACCTTAGGGTTAGGGTGCAGGTTAAGGCAAGTGCATAGATAGTAATGTATGTAAGGTTTAGTGTAGGGTTAGAAGTAGTGTTTTAAGTGTATCTGTGTGGATTATTTATTCTGTTTGGGTATAGCTCATTAAGTTAAGTGTGCTATAGTTACGGACCTTAGGGTTAGGGTGCGGGTTAAGGTAAGTGCATACATGGTGCATACATGGTAGTATATGCAAGCTTTACTTTAGGGTTAGAAGTATGGTTTCGGTTAGTGTATGTATGTGGTTTATGGTTTATTTATTTCGTTTAGGTAGGTAGTATGTAGCGAGTGGTGGGGTTGACCAGCTATGATTTGAGAATTTGAATTTTGCGTTTAGGGCGTTCGGTGTATTCATGGTTCGCGCAATATGTGTTGATGTTCACATATTCACTGAAACAGACTTTCACGGTTATAATATAGACCCAGAGGATTTATGGTTACATCGAGCCCACCAGCAAAATGCCAGGTTACTATGGTGGAGCCTAGGGTTGCAGGCATATGACATGGCAGGTTAATTTCACTCAAGCAACGTTTCTCAAGGGACAATTGAAAAACTAGCTTGGGTCTCCAAATGGGGGAGAGACATGATGATGTGAGGTGTTGCCAGCTATGCCAGGAGAAGTACGTCAGTGGATGTATAATATATGCCAGAGAAGTACGTCAGTGGATGTATAACATATGCCAGAAAAGCTAGCTGGAATTTTGTAAAGAATTGTATGCCCTTTGTATATCAAACTGATTTGTACAGATGCTTGTGTTGAAAAATGCACTTGTAAACCTGATTGTGTTAAAAATGTACTAATTGTGGGTCCTGCTGACAGAAAAGAAATATACATGCATGTAGTGACTGATTAAATGTATGCATTGTAATTGTTGGAATGAATACATTGTAAAAGAGTATACTGGAAGAGAAGAGGTTAATCCAAATCCACCTGACTTTGAGAAATAGTAAGAAATTAAATTACTGTGCCTAGGCCATAAAGATGTTATCTCACAGTTATGAATGAGGCCAGAGACGCAATTCCTGTAAGAACCATGGTTTGTTAGTCTCTGTACTAGGAGCAGAAGTTTGTAATTGTTTTATGACTTCCAGAAACTGCACCAGATCAAAGCAATGCTCCTATGTGTGCATTATTGGCATGTAGGTGCTAAATCTTGGCAGTTTCTAGCAATGGGGGGTTGCATGGGAACCAGAAATCAGATAATCAGATGTATGTAATGTCATTCTGTACAAAAATCATATTTTAATATTAGCTGAGACTGAAGTCTCATTGCAGTCTGTTTCTTGAAACCTGACAAAGAAGGAAGACCACTTACCTGCTTCATCTTGCCTTGCTCTAGTAGGTGAACCAAGGGAATGGTAATTATTTAGATCAATCAGGAAAATATAGTGAGATTAGTGAAGTACTGTTTTTTCTGTATCTGTGTTATTTTAATATTTCCTGTGGCTTGAAACTCTGGTGTTTTTGTAAACAGATATTTCATATTTTCATGTTCTTTTACAATTTATTATTCTACATATTTAAACTTTTCATTGTGGTTGGTTCTTTAGAGAATATTTTAACCTTTGAGAGTACTTACATCTATTGGTGGCACTGTGGCCACTCCTGAAACCTTGCTGTTTGGTCAACATTACAGTTTGTATTAATATTCATTTCACTCAGTATAAATGGGTACCCTTGCAAGAGACTTGGGTAGCTGGCTGCGTAGTATCTGTTGGCATTAACTACCTTATAGTGTGGGAAGAAGGCTGCATAACTAGTAAACCTGTGTGTGCGTGTGTGTGTGTGTGTGTGTGTGTGTGTGTGTGTGTGTGTGTGTGTGTGTGTGTGTGTGTGTATGCAAATCAAGTCTCTAAGAGTGTGTATGTCAGCTACTTGGAGCAGGGACACGAAGTACTAGTTTCACAAAGATAGTGGTGGAGGACTTGGCTTGAACACTCAGCTGAGGACTTAACTCTACAGCTGTGCCAGTGGGGAGCCTTACTGAGGACATGGGAAGAGGCAGAGAGAGAAACCAAGACTCTGGGCTGTGTGCTTCCTGTGTGGTCCTAAGGGAAATTGTGCTGGATGCAGACAGATGCAGACAGATTCATCTGGAAATACTGGGTGTATCCATTTTGGTTCCAAGTAAACGTCCCTCTCCGGTGTCAGTGGTGAGGATTGAGGCTCCTTGATTACTGGCCCAGAGTGGTGAAATCATGGTAATCTCAGGAGCATAATGCAAAAATGCACTGTGTTGATTTTAAATGATGTTGCCTACATGAAAGCTGAAGATACAGTTAAACTATTGGCCAATAAATTTAAATTGAACTCAATGATCCCCCCACCTTCCTGCTATCTCACATGAAATATCTGAAACTGACACCAGCAATCACGCAAAACCAAGTCCTAAAAATACTATCAAAAGTGAAAAATACTGCATCAGTGGGTCCTGCATATATCCCACAATATGTCTTGAATAGCATAAATCACAATCTATCCACATCCCAAACAACATTTTACAGCTGTAGCCTCCTTACATGTTTTGTGGTAAGTGAATGGAGAACAGCAACAGTTATTCTTCTGCATAAGGGTGGACTTTCCACTGACCCAGGAAATTACAGACCCATACAACTGACCAGCTTCATATGCAAAGAAATGGAAACAATTATCATGGAATTAATCGATACAGACATAGGGAACCTCCAAGCAATGGACAGTTTGGAGTTGTCAAAAGCAGATCAGTCTTATTCACCCTGGTGGACTTTTTTGGAAAGGTTGCCAAAGCAATTGATGAGGGCAAAATGGCACAAACAACCTACCACAAAATGGCCAAAGGCTTTTGACACAATCTCCTACTCAGGCATAGTATAAAAACTAAATAAACTAGGAATAAACCCCCTCATCACTCTCTGGATTGCCAGCTGTCTCACAAATGGGAAGACTAGTCACCAGTGGAGTTCCCCAGGGTTCAGTGCTAAAAACCTCTTTTGTTTGGTATCTACATCTTAGAAGTAAAGTACCAAAAGATTCTGGCTAACTTAGTCTGCAGATTATTGGAAGGTAGGAGCAGTGACTGAACACCACTAGAAAGGCTTGTCCCAAACAAATTTACTGGCGTCAGACTCATGGATGACAGCTAAATGAGTTGGCCCAGTAGTTTGGGATTTGAGAACATATGTGGACAGGGACCTAACTTTTGACCACTATGTGTCCACTGTGGTAAGGAATATTGCACAACCCATAAACAAAGGGATTGCTTCTAGACCTAGGGATGTTATTGTCCTTCTTTATTCAGCCCTCATCTGGTCAAACTTTGAGTATAATGCCCCTTTTGGCATGCATCTGTCAGGCACATGCAACAACTGGAACACCAGCAGAGAAACCTTACAAAATAGATGCAATGCCTAGACAATATGTTTTGCATAGTCCACCTCAAAGCCCTATCACTGTATTCAATCTCGCATTAGAAGAAAGGCTTAGAGGGACAGCTAAATCTCACGGAGAACACCACTGCTCAGGAACAGACTCAATATCAATGTAAAAGAAAGTTCACCCCTGACCACATTCACTCATAACTAGAATTAATCAATAAGTAATAGTAAATTTACCCCAGCACTTCCTGCTGATATACTAATGGACAGAGGCAGCTCCTGAATAATTTAACACAATGCATGGGTTCCCTGCAAATATCATTGTTTTGATCCTTTAATTATCACTAGAGAAATATATAAATATAGATCTTGGAAAGGGTTAGGGAAATTTGGCCTGAAAGAACAGTTAGTCTATTACAAACCTATAAACCTAGAAACAGACTCACTGGAAAAGGAATTTGACTTGGTAAGGATATACAGTACAAATACATTGGGAGCCACTTAATATGTGCAAGTAAATGGCAAATATTAACAAAGTGATGGTATATATGTCTATATGTTAACGAGAAAGTTAGTTTGAAGTTTATGTGACATCTAATATGCCTGGAATTGTATTTTCCCCTCATCATTGTATACATTATTACAGTTGCAGAGATGAGCAGGATAACTCCATGAAAGTCATAAAGTTGTTTAATTGCACCAGCCTCTCCCTCAATAACATTTGTAGCAATTATTATGCAATGCTATAGCAGTCATTAAATCTTTCTGGACTGGTCCATGAAATTTGTAAATAATAGGAACATCAATTTTTCCTGACAGCTTGTCTGATTTGTAAGCTTTCACAACAAGACATTAGTTTGTTTCCCAACTGATTTTAGATATATTTCCCTGGAGTGATGATTCAAAATGCAACCATTTATCTGAGAAGCAGAATTTGATTCACAACACAATTTTGCCTCAACAAAGGAACAACAGTAAACAAATATTTAGTGTTTTCAGTGGTGTACATTTTAAATTTTATTTGCATGCTTCTTTTCCAAATACATGACTCAGTAGTGGATAGACTGTCATAAAATCTGGAACAGATCTCCTTACTCTGTGGTTGATGCTTGAATCTCTTAATCCTTTGATGTACAACACAGAATAATATAAAAATATCCTGATGAAAATTGAGATCAAATAATAAGACCTCCCCATTTTGATGTTTGTGCGTGTACATATTAGCAAGAAATAGGGCAATACAGACATACTTGCATATACTCATCTATACCAAGATATACAAATTTGTATGAGATCAGTCTGTAGCAGTATCTCAAAATCTGATTTTCACTTATCATGTCTTGATACCAATCTCAGAAGGAAATGACTGTTTTATGATGTCCATTACATGGTTGGTACATTGTGTAATATTGTCTCACAGCTAGAGTCACTGCCCTGAGGTTATACTTGGTTAAAAAAGTAAAATATTTAAAAAGAATCACATTGCTAATAAACAGTGTTACAATGGATACTGATGGGACCAAGGTGAAGTGGATAACCCATATAAGCTACTGAGTACTATTTTCGATTATCCCTTTTTTCTATTTTCATGCTGAAGAAATTAATAAAAATGTATTTCTACAAATGGAAACTTTAAATAGCATGAACTAATGCCTACCTGAAAAATACTTAGTATAGCATTGCTGATATATTCTCTGGTTATAATTAGGCAGTACACATATGTTGCAGCAATCATGTTCACAGAAATGTATTATGTTACACAACAAAGTTACTAGTTTGTTGTTAACATTGCCACACACACATTTCTATACTGCCAATTGACCAAGAGGGAAAAATGCAGTGTATTTAATGATTCCTACATAGTAATTTGCCTAACTCTGCGATTAATCCATTTCAGTGTTCATTTCATGCAAATATTCCAAACTGCTTGCAGTCATCTTTGACAATTCTGTTTTATAGGAAGTCAGCTAAAAAACATTTTTTGTTTCAAATTTATTATTACTATTACACATTTGCAAGTTCATCAAATCTAAAAACAAACTAACAGTTCAAAATTACCTGGTCAAGTCATGTGATCTCACCAAGGGTTTTGAAGGTATATACTTATTTAATCCTTTCCCTTTATCAGATTGTAAAATTAACATCCATTAACTTCCAAGCATTCTGTTTTTATCTTAATATTACCTCTTTCTACATTCAATAATTCCAGAACCAAAAATTTAAAGGAGTGTTCAATACCAGAGTTACAAATCAAACCAACATAATCGTGCCTCTCTGGCTTTGTCTCCAAACCTTATATTCTGTCTTAGTCCTTTCTCCATTCCTCAGGCATTCTCTCACTTTCCAAGATTTCATTAAACAATCTAGCCAATCGGTACAGGTTCTTTTCTCCCTCCCTTGTGTCCAACCCTTCCTTACAACATTTCTTATGCCTTATTTAGCCTCACACCTCTCTCTGTCTCCTTGTCGTCCTTTTCTTGGTGACCAGAGTTACAAATATGCTTATAAAAAAGCATTCCTACTATCCTACTATTGCATTTGTTTATTTCATGCAAATGTTCCCTGATAATGATTCTTCAACATTCAGTTCCTCTTCCCAACATAGTAACATCCACACTGATCACAAACAGCCAGGTAGACCATGTTACTACTAGTACAGTCGGCATAAGAAATGAATTCAAAGCTAAGTCCAGTAATGGGACGTAAAAAAGTATCTTAAGTTTTAACATATTTGCACATGGTATATAATCTGCATGGGTGTGTCCCTTTCCTAACAGAAATGCAGGGTCTACTGCTATCTCAAGGTTTATAGCAAAGCAGATTCTTAATAGAACTACTATTTCTATAGTAAAAGCTTGGAGCTTCACCAAGGGAGTCCTTTCAACTGGCATCAGTAGTGAGAATATTCCCATACTTCCTAATTGTGTCACAAATAAGTTGAATGTCATTTGACTAGGTGACACACATTCTAACATAATTTCATTTATTGTTCTGTCTTACCACAGTGTCAACACAAAAGTTAGAAAAATAGGGTCTAGACAAATAATTTCTATGTGATAGAACCTCATGATGTGCCATTCTTATTTCATGTTCAGAGTACCCAGTAGAGCAAAAATCTTCACCCCCAGGTATCAAAACCTCTGGTTAGTCAACTACACTAGTAGCAACCTTGCTTACCTGGCTGTTTGTGATCAGTGTGGATGTTGCTATGTTGGGAAGACAAAAACAGAATGCTTGGAAGTTAAATGGATATTAATTTTACAATCTGATAAAGGAAAAGGATTGAATGAGTAAAGCTCTTGCTGAGATCACATGACTTGGCCAGGTAATTTTGAACTTTCTTATTTGTATTTAAGCACTATATATATATATATATATATATATATATATATATATATATATATATATATATATATATATATATATATATATATATATATATATATATAATTGTTTTTACTTTTGTAAAATTAAACTAGCATTTTATATAGTTCTGTGTTAGCTGGTTCTTTATCGTATTTGTTATTGAACCAGCTTTCATCTGTTCAGTTTGATTCTGTTTTCTGGTTATTTTAACTTTCTTGTGGCAACAGGTATAAGTGTAGGACTGCCATACACATTGTCCTTGGTTCTAATACAGGATATTCCATACTCTTTTACTGCTGTTCCACCGACCATTATAGTCACTCTCACTTATAGCACTTTAGATAGTAGAGCTGATATTAATTATATACATGAGGGATGAGACACTGTTATTTTGTTATCAGATTAATCTTCCAATTGCAATTATTTCATTTCTCACTGCTTGGCACTGCTGCTCTCCACCTACCATCATGCAAATGCATTGCTTGGGTGTGCACACACCAGTAAATGTGATAAGTGGAATCATCAGTCTCCATTGCTCTAGATCTACTGGTAGACATGGCTGGCATTAGTGCCAGGTTTAGGGTATGGAGATGGGGTGTCCAGGAGTCCAGGATATTTACTGCACTCCTAGTAAAGCACCACAGCCACAGGCTTCCTCAGGGGGACTATTCTGGCTCCCAGTACAAGTCTGAGGCTTGGAATAGTTTATCCCAGGCTGTATCCATTGCCACTGGTATCCTGCCATTGGAGAGCAATGTAGGTATCATTTAATTGACCTCCTTAGGAGGAAGAGGGATAATCCTAACCATTGGTTGGAGGAATTTAGGACTGAGGACATCCCATAGCGGTGTACTTATCAACTAAAGAGAGTACTTGTAAGACTTAGAAAACTGAATATAGGCAAGACTGGTATGCATAATATTATAGCATTCTTTTCTGTTTTTTCCCAGCTGCCAGTGATTGAGAGTTCAATGTCCAGGCCCACTGAGCTAGACTGGAGAGACTGAACAAAGCAAGTGGTATGAGCTACAACAGAATGGCATTAAATATACTGATCCCAAGGATATTGCCAGTATCCTGGCAGATCAATTCAGTGCCAGCGTCACCCCTCTCTCACCCCCTAAATGGCCCATCTCAATACCGGAAGATTGTCAAATTCTGGTAATAATGGCCACACAGGTAAAAATGCACTCTCCAAAGCTAAGAATACATGGGACCAGATGACATCTTGGGTTGTGTACTACATGAACTACAAAATGAACTGGCATCTCATCTAAGTGTCATGTTTAATCATACCCTTATTTCAGGCTTCGTGCCCGCTTTGTGGCATACAGCTACAGTTATCCCACTCCACAAGGGGGGATCCACCTTGGATCCCAGGAACTACCGCCCCATCAGTCTGACGAGCCTGATCTGCAAGACTATGGAACGTATTATCATGGAACTTATAAATAAAGATATTGGCAACCTTCAAACACTGGTCTCCACCCAGTTTGGGTTCGTGAAGAGCCGATCTTGTCTCCTGAACCTGATTGACTTCTTCGAATCAGTCTCCAGAGCTGTGGATGAGGGTGAGACAGTCCACACAGACTATCTGGACCTTGCCAAGGCCTTTGACACCCTCCCCCACTCTGGAATCATAGATAAACTTACTATGCTGGGCATTAATCCCTACATCACTCGATGGGTTGCCAACTGGCTTACTGACAGAACCCACACTGTAAAAGTAGCTGACTCCAAATCCAGCTCCAGACAAGTGACAAGTGGAGTACCTCAGGGTTCAGTCCTGGAACCACTCTTGTTTGGCATCTACTTCTCTTTAGTACAGGCCAACACTAAGGGACTATGGCTAACAAAGTTCACAGATGACTGCAAACTGGGAGGCATTATTGAATCCCCAAATGATGTGGATACTCTACAAAAGGGCCATACAGAAACAGATGCTTGGTGCCAGAGCTATGGGCTCAAGCTCAATGCCAAGAAATGTATAGTTATCCCCTTTGGGAAAAAACATGTACCCATGAATTATCACATAGGTAGCAGTACACTAAACACTGAAAGTATGTTAAGAGACTTAGGGACACAGGTGGACAGTGGTCTCACCTTCAATAATCACATCGCCACAAAGTCAGGAAATCCTTCTATGTGGCACACCTCATCACTAAGGGCTTTTCATCCAGAAAAAAGGAGGTCATTGTCCCACTGTACTCATGCCTCATTAGACCCAATATAGAATACAACACCCCATTTTGTATGTACCTCTCAAGACATCTACAACAACTGGAAAGGCCACAGAAATACCTCACTAAAAGAGTCACAGGCCTAAAGCAGATGCCCTATGCTGACCGCCTTAAAAAACTCCAGCTATACTCTGTCGCATATCGTCTACTCAGAGGCAATCTCTGCTTAACATACAAGGCCATGTCAAGCCCAGAGCTGTTGGACATGCTACACATAAAGAAATCCTAATCCCTCAGATCCACATGCTCTAGGGATCTAAACCTTGTCATCACAATAAACAAAACATGCTGGAGGGATAGATTCCTGACCCAGAGACTCCCCAGACTCTGGTATAGACTGCCTATACATGTCAAGCAGAGCACCTCCTTGGCTCTCTTCAAAAGGAACCTTGACGGTTGGATGGGAGAAAGCAAATTCACCCTGGGGATCATGTCAGTCGCCCTGCTAGACAGGGGTGCAGGGAAGTAAATAGTGTGGGAAGAAATAGCCAGGGAATTGTTATGGCTAGGCTTGTATAGGCCCTAGGGTCGATAGCCTAGTACCAACCTATGAACCTATGAACCTATGAAAAAAAGTGCTACTGTAGCATTAAAAGTTAAAGATAGATTTGTTGGTCTTTTATAGGTTTGTATCAATTTAAGCATGTATATCCCAACTGTAAAAGCAAGTATGCTTGCATTAGTCTGTAGCACAATCCAACTGTAAGTGTCCAACATTAGACTTTAGTCATAAGTTGTGGATTCAAATACCACAATTCACAATTTTACAGTACTATTATTTCTTCAATAATAGTTACATGAAATTAAAAACTATATGCCAGTGGCACAAATGCCCAGCTGCAAACTGTAATATGTATAACTGGAACATGTATATTTGCAATATATGCACATTTCAAGGATTACATTCAGCAATCTGTAGTATAGTGTGTATCTGTTAGCAGGTAGACTTAAATGTAAAACTTAAGATAATAGAGTTGTATAATTGTATTAATGCATTGTATGTCACATAATATGGTATTAATTTTATCTCTTTTTTTCTCTCACCCCAACCCTTATCTCTTTTATTTTCCTTATTTTTACTTTATTTTATTCTACTATATTTTATTTTATTAATTATTTTATTTTATTAATTATTTTATTTTATTTTTATAAATATTTTTAATTTTATTTATATTTATTTTATTTTTAAAAATAATTTATTTCATTTTTATTTTATTTTATTTTTTATTTTTTATTTTTAGTTTATGTGTCATCAAAATGTGTCCATGGCATCCATGTTTACCACATCACTAAATGCTGCACAGCACAGTGGATTAGCCTGCCCCTGCTCCACTGGCTCCAGCACCAATGCCCAGCATGTCTGGGAGCCAACCTGGCAGCACTGCCACTGCTGCCCATGCACTACCTGTGTCCTCAGGTAGTCTTGCACTGGAGGTTGGTCCAGTGGTATCTTCCTGGAGCAGTGACAGAGGTGATGATTTCATCACCTGCAGCAGGCTGCCAGGGTTAGTGCATAGGGAGGTATACTAAACCATTGGCACACTCCTACGCTGGATGGAGAGGCTGCTCGCCCTTATGTTTCAAAGTAGGAGGAGGAGATGTCAAGCACTCCAGCACCTGTGGAGTAAGGTGGCAGTGATGACAGTCCATTGAATGAGGACTCAATTTTCACTGTCTCCAAGCTTGACAGCCATGGGCCCAGATTGTCCCCAACCTCATCCCAATCATGGTATCCCCCAACCTTTTATGCCCATCATTGTCCCTGTCTCTTGTCTTGTCTGTCTTGTCTGTCTGAAATTGCTTCCTCACCTACCAACTTACCTGACCCACAGATACCTACTTCCCTTCCCCAACATTCCAATTTCTCATTCAAATAAAAAAAAATGTGCACCTGTCCCACAAAAAAAATCATCCAATACATAGCTCTCCATTTTGCACTTATCTTCTTGACACACTTGATTTGATTCAATTGGCTATACAACATGATTGCGTTGTGGTCACCACTCTCACTGGAGGACTGACAGTCCAAACTTAGTTAATATTCTGCACATATTTTCATTTTAAACTGTTCAAGAAATAGATAGCTATGATTCCTTCCTACCTCCCACCTGCACATTCCTGTCCTGTTTTCTCTTTGTTCTTCCCCCACTTGCTCCCCATTTTACCACTTTCCTTTCTACACCTTTAATCTGGTAAAAATAGAATCACACACAACATCCATAAGTAGCAGAAAAAGCAATGGATCTCTTCAATGTTTGGCCTAGATGTTTGAACGGAGGTGCACATCACACACCAAAGCACAGTAACAGTGAGCAGTGGCAAAATGCCACAGTTACCTCTGTCCAATGCCACTTAACCCAGCTGTGCTATGCCAATACACATCAACACATGTACTATAAATAATTCATGTCTTGCCTCAACAATGTTTATTTAAAAGTATTTAAAAGTATTAGATACACCTGGCATCAGACCCAGTACCATCTGGGTCCAACAAGTAATATATCAATGCATTCACACATGCTGCCACAGAGTCAGTTAAGCAAGAAGATGTGTTCATCAACACAATACTAACTGTCAGACTTTAGCAATATGGCTTGTGTTTGCACACTTCTTAGCTATGCACAAATATGTATATCTTGTGTATACAAGTTGTCAGCCATCAGGCAAACCCGTTGGTCTCCACACTATGGAAACATAAATATTGTTCTGTATTAATGCTGTTTACTGTCCATTTCTTATCTATGGCATGGAATTACATGTGCAAACATAACAAACTGAAGGGCATATGTAATAATATGTCACATATTCACAATACAGCCATGTGTTGCCACCTTGCCAAGCACTGTAACCCTGGTGTCTCAGTACTTGTTCCACACAAATATCACCTAGACTACAGAAAGTAATATCAATTGTTGTGTGATATGTAATGCATATCAATATGGTAACATGAAGAACTACAATTATTAACCCATAAGCCTAAAAAGCCTTGTCTGCAAGGCTAGGGAAGGAATCAGAATGGGCCTTTTCTACAGGGACATAGGTGAGCTTCGACACACCTGACCTGACCCATTTTGATTTTGATTTGTCAAGGGTAAATATTGCTAATTAAACCTCATGGACTTCTTTGATACTGACCCCAAAGACTCAGATGAGGGATAACAGGACAGACCACCTGTTGAGTTATCCAAGGCCTCTGACACATCCCTCATTCATGTCTCATAGTGAAGATCACCCACCTGGGAATTTAGCCATACATTATTAGATGGATACCCTACTGGCTCACTAACAGAATACACACTCTCAAAGTTGGGGACTGCATCTCCACCACTAGCCCAATTACCAGTTGAATACCATAAGGATCTGTGCTGGGTCCTCAACTGTTTGGAAACTACTTATCAGAAGCCCAGGCAATGGTAGCTGGCCTGTGGTTTACCAAGTTTGCAGATGACTTTAACTGGATGCACTCTTAGAGTGCCCCCAGTGATGGTAACATATTACAGAAGGGGCTGACACATTCAAACATTTACTGGCAAACCCACATACTGAACCTTAAAGCAAACAATGCCTTATTTCCCCCTTTGGAAATGAAGTGCCCCTATTAAATATGACATACATAGCACCCCTCTAAGCTCAAAAACAGTGTTGTGAGAGTTGGGAACACATGTTGATAGCAATTTACACTTTCATCACTATGTGTTCATAGTGGTGCCACACACATTCTGCATTGTGCATCTCATGCATATGGATATCACACTCAAGACCAGGGAGGTCATAGCTCTGCTATACTCTACCCTTATTAGATCACTAATTGGGTACAATGCTCCCTTCTGTCTGTGCCTCACCAGACACCTGCAGCAACTGGGGAAAACACGGTCATTTGTGACTGGGAGAATCCAGGGCCTACAAACATGACATACATGGAAAGACTGAAAGACCTGTCACTATACTCAGTAACATGCAGGCTGCTGAGACATGACCTATGCCGGGCCTACAAAGCAGTCTCAGATCCTGCCCTACTGGAAATGTTGGACATCTGCTGATCAAATTGGATAAAATACCTTGCTCCAGGGTCATCAACCCAGCCTGTGACATAAACAGAATATGCTGAGAAGACAGATATATCCCCCAGCTATTTACACTTCTCTATAATAGCCTCACAGTGTGTATGAAGCAGTGTTCCTCAATGACCCTGTTCAAGCACAACTCTGACAACTGGTTGGGTGATTGCAGTCACCTCTGGTATGGCACCTATGTCCCTCATGGACAGGGCTAGTTGGTGCTGCTCACAAAATCACTCTGCTATCAATGGCCATCTAACCATGCTCAGTAAGAGTATTTGTGTTTTTACACAGCTAGACTTATAAACACTCTAGGGCCATTAGGCTAGTAGCCTCCTATGAACCTATGAAGCTATAAAGCTAAGCAGGCCTCCCAACATCTTGTCTGCCACATAGCCTGCTGATGTCATCTACTATACATTGACCTGCACTCTTGTAAAAGTCGGACTTGTGTTGTGGTGCTTATGTAAAGTATTGTATTCTGTAGTCTGTGTACTTAGATAGGTAAGGGTTCTGTTTTCACTGCAGTCAACTGTGTGTGTGTGTGTGTGTGTGTGTGTGTGTGTGTGTGTGTGTGTGTGTGTGTGTGTGTGTGTGTGTGTGTGTCTGTGTGTGTGTGTGTGAGTGTGTGTGTGTAGGCAGAAGAGCAGAAGTGTTTATCCTACAGTTACTGCTCCAATGACATTGACAGCATTTTGATACTTGCACATGCCTACACATCCATTTCATGCAGGCCTCCCAGCATCTTCTCTCCCATATGGCCTGCTGATGTCATCTACTATACGTTGACCTGCACTCTTGTAAAAGCCACACTTGTGCCATTGCACTAGTGTAAATTACTGAGTTTTGTAGTCTGTGAGCTTAAATAGGTAGGGGTTCTATTGACTGCAGTCAAGTGTGTGTGTGTGTGTGTGTGTGTGTGTGTGTGTGTGTGTGTGTGTGTGTGTGTGTATGTGTATGCTCTCTTGCTTGACATTACAGACAGCATTTTACACCAGCATGTGGGACACTATTATTACCCTATTCTCTTCAACAAACACTGCTATCATCAGCTATAAAGTGTTGTCTGAGACACTTTAAGTCAGACTAGTGCTATGGCACTTGTGTAAAGTACTGAGTTCTGTAGTCTGTATACTTAGATAGGTAGTGGTTCTATTGTCACTGTAGTCAACTGGGTGTGTCGGTGTGTGCGCTCTCATTTGACATTACAGACAGCATTTTACACCATCATGTGGGATGCTGTTATTGCCCTATTCTCCTCAACAAACACTGCTGATGTCATCAGCTATAAAGTGTTGTCTGAGACAATCCGAGTCAGACTTGTACCATACTGCATGCATAAAGTACTGAGTTCATTAGTCTGTGCACTTATGTAGGTAGGGGTTCTATTGTTACTGCAGTCAGCTGGGTGTGTGTATATGCACTCTTGGTTGACATTACAGAGAGAATTTTACACCAGCATGTAGGACACTGTTATTAACATATTCTCCTCAACACACACTGCTGTGATCATCAGTTATATCAGATTTGTGAATATGCAGTACTGCCACCAGGCCAGGGTAAGAGACTGGCCTAGAGGCCAGGAAGATGTCACCTCATACTACGCAAGACAGATTACAGTGATATGGCTTTTGATCTAGCTACATACATCATATCATGCTTTGTAGGCCATGTGTTTTTCTGATGAGAAAGCCGTGTGGTCACTCCAGCTGCTGTATGTGTCTGGTGAGGTACATGCAAAAGAGAGCATTATATTTGAATAGTGTACTTATGATGTTTCAGTACAGGTCTGTCTTACAATTCTAAGATCTGAATATGATGGTGTGACATGATCTGCACAACATTGGTTTTCAATATCAGTGTGGACTCTTGGTGGTTGAAGTTCAGATTGCTATCTACATGTGTTATCAGTGTTTGCATCACTGGGTTTCAGCATAGCAGGACTATTGTTAATGCTGTGATTAACATGGAATTCCACATTATAAATAGTCAACATCAAAAATACAAATTTCTGCATTATTTGTAGATTGTATGCCTTTGTCACCAATCATTTGTCTGTGTTACCTCCACCTGTACTATGTTATCATCATTAGTGGGCTCAATGATTGCATCCAATATGCAAGAATCAGTAAACATGGCAAGCCAAAGGCCATATATTTACCCTGAACAATTGAGAAATAGAGTCCAGGCAGTGAAGGTCCAAGCACAGATCCCCAAGGTTTGCCAATGGTGACAGCTCCACTGGTACAGGTTGATTCACCAGCTTTCACAGTATGTGTTATGTCAATGAGCCAATTGGGTGCCCATCTAGTGATTCAAGGATTAATCCCCAGCTGGGATGGTTTGTCAATGACACCTGAGTGGGGGATTGTGTCAAAACCTTAGGCCAGATCATGAGAGGCAGTATGCACTGTCTTACCATCATCCAGGCCTATCACACAGAATCACTGGGCTGTGATAACTTCACAGATCACCTATGGCATGAATCAGGACATACAACTTCCTGATACAGTTGAATACACATTTCAACACACCCTCCACATGGGCTGTGTTCCCATAGAAGGGTGTACATCAACATCCATCCATCTGATTTGTGGGGACAGCACCTGATTCATACATGTATAGAGACATCTTGACCCTCCTCATCTGTGAGGTAGACCAGCATGTCATCATGGACCTCTTCTAAATGGACACTAGTAATAACCCAGCTGTGTGCAACAGACATGTGTGAGTTATTAATGCTAAATCATGTCACAGATTCACACTGAGGTATTCAATCAATACTGTCATATGTGTCCATAAACAGCTATATCACCAAGTGGGTAGACTAGTGTATCACATGTGTGGCATCTCATTATGGTGAAATGTGTGAAGTGACCTATATCTCAGGCCCAGTGATCAGGTCCATACATCAGGGTTGTCTGCTAGGCCCTTTCTTGTCCATTATTTAAGTGCTGGACATTACAGATGACATACACATCCTGTGTCCAAATAGCTACCTGAAGGCCTACAAATTGTGGTCAGTCATTGATCCCATCTGTGATATTAGTATAATACAGACAGTATCAATGCACACCAAAGATTGCTGCCACAGCCATGACAGCACCTGCAATGACAAGAAAACATGGGGGGATTTTAAGTCAGGAAAACAAACACACAACCCAAGTATAATATGGACATCACACCCTAAAATCAGACCAATAGGTATATGACCCATGTCCTGGGGTACATGGTAAGTGGAACATCTACCAGAGTGTGGTCACAGTGCTGACTAGTCCCTTGAATGTAACACAAGTACTGGTTATATGAAGGGCATCCACATCTGAGGCCATAATACCTTCATAGTTCCCAGACTTCATCACACCAATAACTGAGTACAATCCAGCCTTCTTTGTGTACCTCCTTACACATCTTCCAGTGGTGTGTAGCTGAAGTGTACCACCTTTGTCACAGTGAGCTGTCACATAGCTTATTGGCCATACCTAGGTTTTCCTGTTGTTGCATATGCATGACTGTCTGATGGTGCAGAACACCATTCAAGTTGTTACACCAAATTCATGTGTGCCACCTGTTCTGCTGATGCACACATCACATACACAGGTATTTGACAACATTAATGGCACTTATATCATTCGTGACATTGTGGATTTTGCCATGTATATATGCTATGTACATCAGCCCAAACCTTCCTGGACTACTATCCTACCTGCGGTGTCTATACCCTTGTGTTAAGTATGCCCTGATATCTTCAACCTTCCACTGTTCAACCCAGCCTCCTATTGCTACAATTACTTGTATTTCTAGTTGTACATCACCATACTGCTCCTTTCTCCTTTTACCTATCTCTGTCACCCCTATCCTGTGTTTTCTTTCTCATCACCTTCATATTCTACCAACAGCTCCCTGCCTGCTGCTTGCCTCCTAGTCCTTCTCTGTACTCTTTCTTCCAGCCAAACCTGCTCTCCTCCTTACCTTTACCTCCCTGAATCTAGCTAAACTTGTTTGTCTTTAACTTTCCTACATTTCCTTACTGTCTCTCACCTGCTTGTTAGATTGTTTCTGTTGGTGTTCATCTTTCTCGGTGTAGCCCCATTCTGTTCGCCCTCACTACACTCGGGCTCACTTCACTCCCCTACCCTACCCCCATTCCCATCCACCTCTACTGTCCTTACATTTTTAACTCATAGTCACTCCCCTTCCCCTTCTACAACCCTATCAAACTCCACTTCCTCCTCACAACCACTCCCACATACATTAAATCACTCCCTTCCTACACTTCTACATGCATAGCACTCCCTTCCTGCAAACCCAAAACTACTACTTCACTTCCTCCTCTCTAACACATCCAGAAACACACACCCTCTCTATACATACTTACCTCTACTGCCCAACATTCCCTTACCACCCTTTCCTGACTTCTGACCTCCACAATCCTC
This sequence comes from Protopterus annectens, assembly GCF_019279795.1. NCBI lineage: Eukaryota > Metazoa > Chordata > Ceratodontiformes > Protopteridae > Protopterus > Protopterus annectens. The sequence continues at coordinate 424,503,270 of NC_056744.1, read as the reverse complement.
ACAATGAACCACATCTACATTACCATCCCACTTCTAACCCTTCTCACCTTCTCTACCTCATACCACACTAAGCTCTCTCACTCACCTATGCATCCTACAATCAGTAGCACCTATAACTCAACTCCTACCCTCTGTTCATTTGTAATCTCCCATCTTTCTACAACATCTCCTACCTCTGCTTTCATAAACATATTATTCATCAGTACACCCCTATAACCAACAGACAAAAACTAAAGCTCTACACTCTCTATTACCTCCAACTTTCTCACAACACATCTACTAGCACCCTGCTGATATCAGGAGGCATTCACCCCAACCCCAGCCCACTTAGCCATTGTCCTAACATCACTCTCAAAAACTCTTCCCCCACTTCTCCATCCTGTCACCCTCCCAATTCCCCACCCTCTCACCCACCACAACCCCCACACCCTATTAGCTCTGCCATCTCTCATCCCAAGCACCTAGCTATCTACTCCCTAAATATTCAAAGCCTTGTAAACAAGATCACTGATCTTCATGCCTGGATTGCCCATACCTCTCCCAATATCTTAACCCTATCAGAAACCTGGCTAAAACCCCATATCAGTAATAAAGAAATATTACCACCAGGTTATAATATCTACCCTAATGACCAACTCATAAAGAAAGGTGGGGAAGTTGCCATTGTCTACTCAAATAATCTTAACCTCTCACCTATAACCATTACTATTCCCAACTTCCACCCAGCTGAACTACTTATTCTCAACTGCCACCTAAATTCCCATAAAACATTTGCCATCACCTCCATATATATATTCCTCCAGGAAATACAATTCTCACCCTTGAGCTTATTCTGTCCTGGCTGTCCCAAAACATAAACTATGAAACAGTCATCCTCAGAGATGTCAATATTACTTTCATCAGACTCCCCTCAAGTCTGCATTAACTTACATGGGTTCCTCCAACTTATTACATCCTGCACACACATGCACAAAACCTCATCTACTAATTCTATACTAGATTGGATCCTTATAAACACCCCACACCTCTACCACAACCCCTGCACCCAACCTGACAGCCTAAGTGACCATCTTCCCATCTACATCCAATGATACTTTCCCCAGTCACTCAAATCTTACTCCTATCACAAATGTCGCAAACTCACTAACTTTAGTGCCAACTCAGTTAACTCCACTTTGGCCAGCATAAACTGGTCCTTCCTCCAGCAACTCACCCTCAATGATGCTGCTCTTGCATTTAATAAAAAATTTCTAAACATTCTCAACTCACTAGCCCGTACTCAGAAAATCAGAACTAAAACCAACTATGCCCCCTGGCTCTTCAAAAAAACCCCAGCTCTTATGCACAAAAAAGATAGTGCTTGGAAATCCTGGGCTAAAACCAAACCTCCTGCCCTTCCCCAAAACTATAAAGATAAAAAATCCTTCTACAACTCACCCAAATGTGACAGAATATCTAACCCACAAATGTTCTGGGCCACTCTAAACAAGATCCTACACCCCGACAACCCATCCACCCCCTCCCCATTCACCAGCAATACCCCACTAGAAACTGCTACCCTCCTCAATAATTACTTCATTGATACCATCCAAAAACTAACACAAGCACATCTTAACTCTAACCTTTCTCCAACCACCCCTACTCCAACAAACAACACCCTCTTCTCCCTTAGACCCATCCCCACAGCCTATATTAAATCACTCCTGCTGAAGCTCAAACTTTGTTCTCCATCTGCAGATCACCTACCACCTGTCTTTCTCAAGCTTCCTCAGAATCCATTGCCTACCCTTTATCCCTGCTCATAAATAGATCCATTCAAGAAGCCACTGTCCCTGACATTTGGAAAGCCTTTTACACCATCCCACTGCATAAAGGCATTAATTCTACTGAGCCATCAAACTATGGACCCATACCCATACTTTCCCCTCTATGAAAAATACTTGAAAAGTGCATCCATACTCAACTACTCAATTTTCTCCTTCAAGAAAACCTACTGACTCACACCAAGCATGGTTTTAGATCAAACCACAGTACTTCTACTGCACTGTTGGCTTTTACCCACGCAGTTGCTGAGGCCAGAGACAACAACAAACTTGTATCCTCTCTTTTCCTCGACCTCTCAAAAGCATTTGACACTGTTTCTCACCCCTTACTCCTCTCTAAACTCAATTATCTTAATCTCTCCTCTACTTCTCTCACCTGGTTTACCAGCAATCTTTCCAACAGGCAGCAATCTGTCAAATGGCTCACTTCCTGCTCATTTTTTCTACCCAAAAATTGTGGTGTCCCCCAAGGATCCATCCTAGGCCCCGTTCTGTTTAATATATTCATAAATGATCTCCATACTTCCTGTAAATAATCCACCCTCATTCAGTACAGTGATTCTACACTTATTTCCATCTCTGACAACTTATCTGACCTCCACACACACACACACACACACACACACACACACACACACACACACACCTAAAACACCTTCCTATCCATTGAAACATGGCTCACCAAAAACCAGCTCATCTTAAATCCAAAAAAAGCTAAACTCTTACTATTCTTTCCTCAACCTCTCTCTCACACCACAAATTCTCCTTTGCTGTCACATCCCTGGACAAGACCACCATCATAGCCAAACCCCACAAAAAGCTCCTAGGTACAATTATTGATGATGAACTTAAATTTAATCTCCATATTCAACAAAATATAAAAGAAACACCAACAACTAGGTCTACTTTACTGAAATAAAAAAATTCTTATCTCAGAAGCTAGAATCTCCATGGCTCAATCTCTCCTCCTTCTCTCCCTTCTTTATGCAGCCCCTATTCTCACTTCCATTCACTCCACACATCTTTCCAAACTCCAACAAACTTACCATAAAGTAGCCAAATTTGCCACTAATTCTCCCACAATTCACACCACTGCCTAGTACTCAACTCTCTTAAATGGCTAGAATTCCCCCAACTACTCCAAATGTCTCAATTTCAAATCATACATTCTGTACTTTACAAACCTACTTCCTGCCTCTCTCTCTCCTCCCAGGTAACCTATTATACCCCAAACCATACTCTCTGTACATCAAATCAACAACTCTTTGACATTTATAAACCCAACAAATAGTTTGGAAAGCTACTTTACCAATTCAGCATAGCCCAAGCATGGAACAAACTCCCCTCACATATAAGAACCATCTCCCTTCCTAAGCACTTCAAAAAAGAGCTTAGACTACATTTACTTAACATAAAGTCTTTTTCCTGTTATGACCATATCTAACCCAATATTCCCTCATCCCCCCCCCAAGACAGGAATCAACTCCACATAGTTAGGTGATTACAAATGACATAAAGTATGTCATGCCTAGCTCTATGCTAACTTTTGTTATGTTTCATTCTCTATATTACCTATCTGCTACAAGAAAGAAAAAAAAGCACTGCTGATATTACAACTACTATCATTCTTTGCTTTGTATTCTTATCTTGTTCACATTTTGTTCTGTACATATTAATTATCTGTAATAGCATTACTACTGCTTTTTGAATTGTGTTGCGATTAATTATTAACTATGTTAAAATTTGGTCTCATGTCTATAAAATCTCTGGAGCTTTTCTCCTTGGGTCTCCACTGAAAATGGGCCTCTGGCTCAGTTGGACTAACCCGATTTAACAAATGTCAAATAAATAAATAACTAGCCTGCATTGCTCATAATGTCACATACAGGTATAGCAGTATCCCTCCTAACCCCTCCAGCAGATGTTACAATGCCAGGACAGTGTGCGTGGTTACCCTAATACAGAGTGGATGTATCATAATAGTTGTTCAAGTGTGTCTGTGCAGACTCATTTCTTATCACTGTATATGTTACATCAGAGGCATGGTATTACTGGTGCTATTATTCTGATATTGTCCAAGATTGTGGTTTGTTCTTCTTGTAATGTTTGCCATGATCCTTCACCTGTGGCCACCTTGTTAGAGACCTCTGCTGACAGTACACTCATATTTAGGTATAACGATTTACACAGTTTCACAGTATGCACCCTACCCCATTTGTATGTCAGATCTCTGATAGATGTTCTCTGCATTATTCACATAATGATAGTTATCTCACACAAACATCCCCCTCGTTGTTATGTTACCTTGTGTGACAGTCACATAAAACACATTTTCACTGTACAGTCCCCACTGTACCATCTAGATATGTGAATGGTGTTGCTGTCACAACCATCTTCCATTGGCATGCCCTCATCTGCTGTACATTAGGTTGCTTCACCTGCACTTTTTCCCTGTGTTCATTCCTGCAATTCAGCTGTGTGTCCCTATTCAATTCACACACTTCCCCTGAGTGATCATTTTACATGGCAGTCCCATGCCCTGTTACACATCATTAACACAGTTACAGTGCAGTATGCCAGGAATGGGATATTACAATATTCTGCACTGTAGATACACTATCTTGTACTGTGTTTGGACCATATACTTTACATTCATACCTCTCAATTGCCCAGATATTCCCAGGATGTCTAAATGTGTTCCTTATCAAATTTGAGGTTTTCTGCCATATCACTGGGAAGATCTCAGGACTGATGTGACTCAATATTACATGCATTTCAATTCATATCTCTCAACTTTCCTGATTTTTGCAGAATGTCCAGTTTTAATCTCATGTTTTTGATAATTTCTTCATGAAATGTTGGTTTTCTGGCAAATTATTGGCATGTCATTGTGGATTGATATCAGAATATAATGACAGTCACTTGAGTTTCAAACGTCATGCTCTTATGAAAATTCATGCTACTGTAAAACATTCTAACAGCTTCCTAAGTTTGTAAGAGCAATATTAAAATCTGCCATATTATAGGTCCTTTGCCCCCCCCCATTATTTATGACTTTGTCCAGATTTCTTGCTCTAAGAGGTTGAGAGGTATGTCTGAGTTTCATTCTACCACATTTCTATGAGGCATCTATGTCAAATATGTTCCTATTTCTGGTTAATTTCCCCCATATTATGTTAACCTTTGTGCAGATATGATCCCTGTGGCATTCTGTGCAAAACCGCGGACCATAAGGGCTCTGCTTTAAACATGATTGCTATCTGTGTTTGCCTTACAGGGTTTCCTGGCCGGCAACACTGTTGCCAGCCCGAAACCTTGCATAGACATGGTGCACCACACACCACCACGCACAGATGTAAAATCCATGTAGGCTTTGTGCAGAGCCTACACAGAGTTTACTAAATCCCTGGGAAGAAGTTTTCAAATCAATATTGAAATGGTGTTTAAAAGGTCAAGAAGTATGTCTAAGGAAAATGTGATTACTACGGTATAGTGAAACTACAAATCTTTTTATAGCTATGGAAGTAAATCTAGAAGTACTAAAGGGAAAACATTTACAATGATAATGACCATCCTAGAGGTGTTCTCCAACTAATTTGTAAGATCTTTAGAAAAGGGTAGCAGCAAACTACATAGAACAAATTGTGGGAACAATACATACAAGGAATAGGATGAGGTTTAAAAGGTGGCAGGACTTAAATGAACTATGTAATGTTTGAGTGAGAAAGATTAGGTAGATTATAAGTAATGTATAATGTTTGCAACTGGGAGTGTGTGAGTATGGTTTGTGATGTAAAATGCTTGCAACTAGGACTGTGTAGGTGAGGTTTGTTTTCATTTATATAAATGTATGATTGCCTATGTAGTAAGTGATGGATTAATAAAGATGTGTCTTGTTTAAAAAAAGTCAGGAATTGTATAATTTATGTAATATTGTTTAGGTTATATGATATATAGCAATATATATGAAGTATAATATTTATGTTAATATAGTTTGATTGCTTTTATATGAATGTAAATGTGCCTATGCCAGAATAAAGATGTTTGAAAAAAATGTCATATGACGAATGGTGACTATATAATAAACATAGCAGAAAAATATACTCATTAAATGATAGACATGACTTTATTCCCCAAGCAAAAAAAAAAAAAAAAAGAAAACAAACAAAAGAAATCCCCATGTAAGTTCAGCAGGACTGTTTAATCCTAGGATTATATTTGTGTGAAAATGTGGATAGCTTAGTAGAATGTTTAGTGCAGCTGATCAAAAAATCAATTTAAATCAATATTTAATTCAGCATTTGAAAACTGAATCAAAAGTCTTTTTATATCCAAACTGTTTAAATGATGCTCCTTATTTTTAGAAGCTCAATAGTTTAAATATAGCACTTTCTTATATTGTCTTGTGTAATAAAATTCTTCGTAATAAAATTTGTGTGGTCCTTATGTATCAAAGAAGGTATAAATAATATACTTATATAATGTTAGAACTGGTATAAATATTTTATGATCAATGTTATACACAATATGATTATATCTGTTACAGCAGGTATATATATATATATATATATATATATATATATATATATATATATGTATATATAGGTCTACTTCAAACCATTGAAATCTCATAACATTAAAATTCATAACATTGAGACCATAACATCGAAAATTCAAAACACTGAAAACCCAAAACTATGAAACTTCAAAACATTGAAAACTACATCACACATGTAAATAAAATCCCCTCCACCTATAACAATACTTAACTAACAAACACACTTTCTACTATGTTTTTTCAGGGGGGGGCAAGCTCCCCTGCACCTCCCCGTGTAGAGGGTCTTCCCCCCCACATTCCTCGTAAATTAAATATATCAACTTCAAGATCGCACTACAGTGGAAAAAAGTTAATTTCCTAACCTCAGTGTATGGTGATTGCGATACAGTGAGGTTAGGAAATTAACTTTTTTGGTATTGTCATGTCTGGATTTATTTAACAGCTGTTTCGCACTTTGAACTGTACGTTCAGCCAAGCCTTTTGACTAAGGGTATTCAGTACTACTCGTAATATGAACAAAGTCCCACGCTTCTGCAAATTTCTTGAACTGCTGACTAGTAAACTGTTCACCATTGTCAGAAATAACTGTGCGGACCTCCATGGACAGAAAAATGTCTCTTCAACTTAGTAATGACAGTATTGGAAGCAAGGTTGGGAAATAGGTCAAACTCAAACCAATTTGAATAAGAGTTTACTAACAGCAAGTAATGTTGACCATTCCACTCAAAGATATCTGTGGCTACTAGGAATCTGGCTTAACTGAGGTGGTTCTTTTTGTTGATGCAGCTTTGTACTATAACATACCGAACAAGAGGAAAGTACTATCTCAATATCTCTTGACAAAGAAGGCCAAAATACTAGACGTCTCACCCTTCTTTTGTTAGAATCAGTTCCTGGGTGGCCATGATGCAAGATTTTGATGTACTGTTGTTGCAAGGACTTTGGAACAATCACTTTAGGACTTTTTATGATGATACCATCATCTGACAAAATCTTATCTCTGTAGCTAAAATAAGGTTGCACTTCTGCTGGTAAACAAGATTGCTTTGAAGGCCATCCTCAACTGATAAAGAGGTTTAGCTTCTGGAGAATTGAATCTGAAGCTGTATGAGTTCTAAGCTCATTAAGACGTGTGAAGGAAAAATTACTCACTTCCATGACCTCACAATCAAGATTCTCATTGTTATGCTGTTCTGTTTTTTTTCTGGGTGACCTGGATAAAGTGTCAGCAAGATAACGAAGTTTGCCTTTTGTGTAAACAAGAGTGAAATTGTACTCTTGAAATTTAAGCATCATACATTGCAATCAAGCTAGAGCTGTATGCATAGGCTTTCTCAAAGGGTCTATATCATATGAGTGAATCGCACAAATTGCGAACGCTCTTAATATTGAACGTACCGGACCTCAAAGTGCTTTTTCTGAGATCGCTGTACAGTGATGAATGGGATATTTGCCCTTTCCTCACTGTAGTGCAATCTCGGAGTTGGAATATATATTTAGTAGGGGGTGTGGGGGCACAGCCCCCACAATAGGAAGTTCGAGGTCTGTTATGTTTGATATTATGAGCATTTGCAATTTGTGCGATTCACTCATATGATATAGACCCTTTCTCAAAATAGTAACTAGACGTTGGTGGTCAGTTTCAATTTGGATAGGTCAACCATAAATATAATCATGAAACTTCATACATGCAAACACAATGGGCAAAATTTCTTTCTCAATCTGGGCATATTGCATCTCGGTTTGCGTAAGAGTTCTCGATGCATAGTCTACCCTTTTGAAGAATGACTGCAACTAGACCAAACTTAGAAGCATCACAGGATAGAGTAACTGGTTTGTGAACATTATAGTAGCAAAGAGATGGTGGATTAGCAATTTTCTGTTTCAGGGTATCAAATACTCTTTAGTGCTGTTCTGACCATGACCAAATTACATCTTTGCATGTCAGCTCCGCTAAGAAAGCTGAAAGTTGACTCAAATCTGGATTGAACTTGCCTAGATAGTTGACCATGCCAAGAAATCATTTTAGGGCTTGGACATAGTCAGGAGCTGGCATCTCAAGATTTGTTGTTTGCTTGGAAGGATCTGGTTGTAAGCCTGAACTGGTAAACAAGTGACCAACATAAGTAACTTCTCTTAGCCTGAATTTGCACTTCTGAGGATTTAGCTTAAGATTCATTTCATATGCTCTTTCCAGAACTTTTTTGAGGTTTCTGTCATGTTCAGCTTCACCATTGCCTCCTACTAAAATATCATCTACTATAATACAACATGGATAGCCTGAAAAAGTTTGCTTCATCGCATTCTGAAAGACTTCATTGGCAGAATTTATTCCAAATGGTATTCTCAGAAACTTGTATCTTCCAAGTGGTGTACCGAATGTGGTTAACAATGAAGATTTTTGGTCAAGAAAAATTTGCCAAAATAAACATTTTGCATCTAAGACAGAAAAAACAGTGGCATTTGGCATGGGAGCAGCAACCTCTTTGACTGTGCACATTGGATGATGAGGTCTTTTTAATGCTTTGTTCAGGTCTCTTGGATCAATACAAATTCTGATACCATCTGAGCTTTTCTTATGAGCTAGTACCACAGAGGATACCCATTCAATAGGTTCTTCTACTGGACAAATTACTCCTAGCTGCATCATTTTTTCTAATTCGGCTTTGAATCTGTTCTGCATAGCTACTGGAATTTTCTGTGCAGGTCTGATAACTGGGCTGACCTCTGGGTCTAACTTCATAGAGTACACAACTGGTAGTTTGCCTAGTTTGTCTGCAAAAATATCAGCATACTCAGAAAAAATAGTTTGGGCGAAATTTGAGCTGTTATCATTCAGGCTTACATGGTGGGCTTCTTTATTAAGTGAAATCAGTCCCATTTTGAATCTGTCTCTGAAGCCCACAATTGACTGCACTGTCTCTTGACTACGAAAAATTGCAAGTCATAGTTGTTCCTAGCAGAGTAGCAAGAAGGCACTACTGAGCCTTCGGTTTTAATCTCTTCACCATCATAAGCAACAAGCTTCACACACTTTATCAAATCAAGTTGTGCTGCAGCTTTTAAACCAGCAAACATTTCTGCTGACATAACATTGACCTTTGAGCCAGTATCACTTTGAGCTCTACAGGACTCCCATTAATCCAAACAGTACAAAACACTTCATTCTTCGCCCACAAATATACTCCATTAACTGTTTTAGCAAGCACAGACACACCATCAACATAAGAAGTAGGGTTACAGCTTTCTAATTTATCAACTTGCATCTTGGAATGCCCTTTTTTAATAAAATAATGTGCTTTATTTGATTTACAAAACCTTTTGAAATTATTCCATTTATTGCAAGAATGACACTGATAACCAAAAGCTAAACACTTTTCTCTTTTGGGTTTATGATTTCCACCACAATTACGAAAGTTGACTATAAAGCTGGGTGGGGCACATATTTTCACTTTGCTGATTCACCCTTATGCTTCACTGAGCATGCTCTGGAATTTGCTGGAAAGACTAGAGGTTACCCAGGGACTGTTACAGGATCTGCAATCGCTGCCAGGTGCTTGGGAATGTTTGTTTTAACCATGTGCTACATACTATCAACATGAGCTTTGTCAATTTGCCTTCCACTGCTATTCAGATTTGTAAGCATACTTGTGTGCTTTTCTGTAAGCTTGTATATCTGATAAATCTCAATGGCCTTATTTAACATTAAATCACTGTCTCGAAGCAAAATCTTTCTCACTGTGTCACTATTAATACCACACACAATTCTGTATTTTATCAACTCATCTCTGAAATCACCAAATCTGCACATTTTAGCCTTGTTTCTCAAGTCAGTTATATATGCTGCAAAAGTTTCACCAGGCTTTTGACCCTTGTGTAAAATAAGTGCCTTTCCATTGTAATATTCATTTGGGGGTTACACATTTCTCTAAATGTATGTTTTAAGCAGTTAAAGTCTTCTCTTGTTTCAGCCAGTACCACTCTATGGTGGTCTTCCCTCTCCCCTGCAAACACAGCAGGGGCATACACAAATGAGCACCATCTTGCAATGGCCTCTGAACCAGCTAAATTAAGCAGAATAAATGCCTTTGTACATGTGTCTTTGTCAGAAAAATCAGCCTGTATGAAAATATTGTATTCCTATTCAAACACTCTCCAATGTTCTGCAATATTCTTATCAAACAAAAGTGGTGCCAGTCTTCAAAATCCTTCTGCCATGCCCACAGACTATAGTAAAACACAATGCAAAAGTGGCCCCTGTAATTATGCATGAATATTCACACACACCAGGTACTTGTAAAAATATTCAAGTACACAATAAGCTCTTCGAAATACTATACTCTGCGAAATATGCTTTGAAATAACTGTATTTTACAAAATAACTGCACTGTTAGCATTGCCTCCTCACAGCAAGAGGTTCTCTGGTTCGATCCTCAGCTGGGGTGCCTTCTGTGCGGAGTTTGCATATCCTCCCTGTGGTCATGTGGGTTTCCTCCCGGTGCTCTGATTTCCTCCCACATCCCAAAGACATGCTGTAGGTGGATTGGACACTAAATTGGCCCTAGGTGTGAGTGTGTGCATGTGTGTGCCTTCTGTGGAAGGTTGGGTGCCAGGCTGGCAACTCGACACTGTAAAACTCCACTGCCAATCATGAGCGGACAGGTGATCCACTGTGGCAGTCCCAACCGAGAAAAGCTGAAAGAAGAAGAATACTGCACAGACTTGCAAACACATTGCACACTTTGGATATTTTAATAGCGTTAGTTGATACAAAAAAAGTAGCAAATAATGAAAAAATACTGTCATTTTCCCTTTTTTTGGTACATGTTATGTGATTAGGATATTGTTTCAAACATTTTCATAAGTATTTTGAATATTTGTATCAATATGTCGCTGTTTTGGATATTTTGTTTAATAAGAAATTTGTTTTGTGCATTCTGAGTGCTTTGCTTTATATCTGTAGCAAAAGAAATCATTTAAGCAAGTTTTAGTACCTGCAATTTGTTTCTGACCTGTTTTTCAAGTCATTTGATCAGTAGGGATGATCCACTCCTATTTATTCCTCCAACATTAAGTGGTTGCCTTATGACTGTAACTGGATCCCATTCTGACAGCATGTCGCTCTTCTTATGTGTATTAAGAAGACGTTGAGGCTTGGGTGTTCATTTAAGTAGTTTATTGTATATAAATACATCAGGATGGATGGCAGGAACATTAAACTTGAACTATCTGACTGACTACATACTTGCATGCTCACACTATGGCTGCTCACTCAAAATGGCATTCTTGCTTGCACGTACTCAGTATTTATATGCATGTCCTAGCTCACTGGAAAGCTTCCTAAAGGTATATCACACACTCTGATCTACAAGCAACATGACTATGAATTAGACTCTCTTTTTCATACCTTAAATTTGGCTGAATTTGAATTTTCATTATCTTCCTTAACTATTATCATAATCTTTTATTTTATTTTTCAACTCCACAGAAACGTTTCTCAAATATAACACTTAAAAACAACTTTATTAACTCCTCTGTTATCATTACCTGACAACAATGTATCTATTTTTGATAATAAGTCATTTCTAAGATTCTCTCAAGATTCGGAAATACACTCACTGCGATGGATGTGAGCCATTATCTGTTTATTGTCTAGGAGTGATGTGAATCAGAGATCATTATCAACAATTAGCAATGTGAAAACTCAGAGCTCCAACAGCAGATAATAAGTAATCTTGACAAAAGTCTGAGCAGGACGTGAAGAGAAGAAGAAAAATATATTGGCTATGTAATGTGATGAGAAAAGTGCTGAACATACTGCATGCACATGCCTCAGTGACAAAAAGGAAAAAGAAGCAATCAGCACACTTTAAATCTATTGTTTGGACAGATGAAAGGGTGAAAACGGGAGTATAGTGAAGCACAAAAAAGTGGAAAACAAGCATAGGGAAGCACACAAGGGAAACAAGGAAGGCATGAATATGATAGGGATGGAAAAGAAAGGAATTATGTTTTGTGGGACACGTCCATTTTCTCTTTTCAAAGAAGGGAAAATGGGGAAAGATGTAAGGAAACAGGTAAGATAGCAAGGGAAAACTCAAAAACATACATAACACTGACAAGACTGACTGGGGAAATGACAAACTGAGAGGCAGGGATGACGGTGCAGAGTGATACAGGCAAAGGCAAGACAATGGTGATGAGGAGACTGGACAGCAGAGGAGGGCAAGGACACAAATGGTATAATCGAATTCTGTTTTTAGATGGTTTTAATGTTCAGAAATGACAGTGCTATAGATGAGGCATCTTCCAGGAAAGGGCCTGCTAGTCATGTCAAGCCATGTCTACGTTACTGAATGTGCTTGATTAGAAATGTTGGATATTGTGAAAGAACATTTGTTCTGCCAGTATTAAAGCTTCCTTTATTTGCATAAACTGGGTGTTCACTTTTGCATAATTTCAGTAAAGACAGGTATCCATTATTGATATAAGAGGGAACTATAATGTTGGCACAATATGGGGGCCATGTAGTTATATTGCATTTACAATATGTCACAGTAAAACAAAATTATAAATGGAGTCTAATAAAAAAATTGCTGCTGCCTCCCCTCATACAAATCTGTATTGTAGCAGGGTATGTGGATTTAATTCAAAGCCTGGGCATGTTTCTGGAGTTCTCTCAGTGGAACAGAGACAAAGTATTTTCCCACAATGCCATTAACCTAGGTTTTGACTAATAGCTAGGGAACTGGAAAGTTAGCTGGGATGAAGAAGCCAGAGGATACAAAGCAGAGATTCTTTCTAAGTGGGGAGGATAAGGAGCAAAGGGTTGTAGTGGTAACCTGTTGTAACATCTGGTGGTGTTCTTCGAACTATCCTGTGATGGAGGGTCTGGGGCTGCGGGCTGACACCGGGTGGTACACAGGAGCTTGCATGCATAATAGTTTGTTTACAGAATCAAGAAGCATAAGTACTTATAGCAAATCAGTACCTGATCTACAATGGCTGCCATTCTGAATTACATAATCTTGCCTGTATTCCCCCCATTTAGTAGTACATGTAGTGCTGGAAAAGTTATTTTTCCTTGTAGATAAAGGAAACCTGACATGGGTTACACCAAGCAAAGTTAGTAACAATAAGAGGCAAGATGAGGAACAGTGTGAGAGGCAGGGAGATTGAAGATTGGAAGGGTCAGGGTGTGAAGTGCATGTAAAATATAGCAAGGGCTGTAGTTAAGTACTGCACCATAATAGACTATGGAATGTTTTATTTTTTATATTATTATTAATGATGTTAATGTACCTTAATTATTTTAATTTAAATGTAACACAGTTTTGAATCATTAAAAAAATGAGTTACAGTAAAAAAAAAAAAAAAAAGAAAAAAAAAGAAAGAAAGAAAAAACACCCCGGGGATCACTTCTGTGTCTCTGCTCAACAGTGGTACAGGAAAATAACTTTCTTGGGTGGGGTAATTCAGGAAATCTTGTTGGCTAGGCTTACATAGACCCTTGGGCCAATAGCCTATGAACCTATGAACAAAAGGGAGGGGAGCACCATGATGGGGCTAGGGTACATATGTCTCCCAAACCATACTGCCCATGTCATCCCCAGTGGGAGGTCAGACACTACCATATGCTCCTCCACAGCTGGTTCCTTTGAGAGATGGTGCTTCCAGCACTGGGCAGGGATGTGATTCTACCAGATACAGCAGAATACTTTTCAGTAGCCAGTCCATCAGCTCCCCCTGCTACATTAGTAATTTTCTTACTATTATGAAACCCGTCACCCCTGGCAAAGCTACCCAGTGGGAACAACAGTTCTTCCAGCCAGTGAAGCCTCACCAGAGCAATGGGAGGAGAGCACATCATGTTTTCCCTGGGTAGACACTAGAGAGGCCACCAGAGCTGGCATTGTGGCAGATTTATCAGCATCCAGGTCTCAATGGGGACAAGTGGGATGGGGCATATTCACTGGCACTGCCATGGCAGCTGCTGTACACAAATGCAAAAGAAAAGGACATAAACATAACTTATATAGCAAAATAAATAAAAAAATGATAGTTACAAAGAGAGTAAGGAGAAACAGAGACAGCTCATGAAATGCAGTAAGTACAACTACATCATCAATGTATTTGCAAAACCAAAGTGAGAAACACAGCTGTGTAACATGTACCAAATAATATGCTATGTACTATTTAAGTATTGTCAACAGGAGACTTTTTGGAGGATATAGTACCGATATTGCTTATGAATGCCAGATACAATCCAGCTTCTATACCTACAACATGCTACTACATATCAATATGCTGGTATATGTCCCACTCACTTTATGTGTCTAGCAGTTAATAAATCCCTGACAAATGTGTAATAACAGAAAATGAGCTGCTGACATTCCTGATTACTGGTCTATATAATGTGCCATGCTGTGTAAACCACATGGTACAACAGAAACTGAAATAGTTCATACACTGCATTTTTTTCAGACAGTGCTGTGAGAAGTTAAGTAGTTTAACAATAGCACAGAAAGAATATCATTACCCTTTGTCAGCTGAATGGTGTACTCATCCCTGTGCCTGGAAAGGCACTGCATCACTGTATGAAATAGGGGACTATTCTCTACAATAACCTCCTGAGCTGTGAATAAAGGTGCTGCATCATTAACTTAACTCCTCATAGGTAATAGGCAAGAATAAAAAAAGCACTATAACATCTGCAGAGAATACTTATAATACCTCTCAGCTGCCTTCACGCTGTCGTCTTCTTCCCACCAGATAAAAATGTCTGGATGGCATGTACACATGTCACTATAGTGCTACCTGTGCTGATCACCAGATGGAGATATGTCTATAGTATCAGTAACAGCACTGGTGAAACAGTGTCAAGTATATACCTTATACTGGGGACTCAGTAAAAGTCCCCAAGCAGGTGCTCCCATTGGTCCCTGTGCAAGAATGACAGGAAAATTTTCAGTTCTATAGAACACCATCAGGGTATTCTGCTAGAATCAGTGCCATTGGAAACCATGGCCATACTGTAGATCATATGCCAGCAAATGATGGCTGACCTTAAGCAGTGTCAGTGGTACAACAAATAGTACACTCACGTTTGGTGCAGAAGGTTGTGGATTCTATTCCCACACCAGGTAGATGGAGTGGTGATACTGCAATGTGGCATAAGGGTATCACTGCATTCCAGAATGTATCATCTTTCAGATGAGACACTAACTCAAGGTCCCATGTGCTTGAGTGGCTGGTAGCTCAGGTGGATGTAAAAAGATCCCACAGCACTATTGAAAAGAATAGGGCCTTTATTTTTTTATACTTGTAAGACTGTTTACCAGTTTTACGTACAAATTAAGACTTCAAATCAATCAAAAATTACACATAACATAAAAATTACACTTTACATAAAACAAAATAAATACATTTTAACTACATAACAACTATTTTGATACTATTTTTATCCTGCCCACGCTTCTTCCATAAACATTTTATCTTATTTACAACATTCTCAATACACCAAATTTTGTTATATAATAATTCCTGACATTTCATACTCCATAGTACCCATAATATACTTAACAACAATCTATCATATCATTTTATCTTCTCCTTATCAACTTCCTCATATACACCATACATAATCATTTCCATTATGACTTTTAAAAAGACCCTCCCAAAATTCACCTTCACATATTTTCCATACTTTTTAACCCTCCCACATTTCATAAAAAAGTCCAATAGATTTTTGAGCATCACACATTACATTTTCTATCCTTTATCTGTTTATACTTTAACTCTTCTTTAACATATAATTTTCCAGTAATCAATCTGAACATAAAATTCCTCATCTCAACTTCATTTTAAATCGTTGATGTCTTACAACTCTGAGAATTTCAACCTCTTATTTTCCCATATTTTAATATAGTAATTCTTCTCCATTATAATTTCATACCATTTATCTCTTGTCTTAACCTTCTCATCCTATTTTAGCTTCCATCTAACTATAAGATCATAATATATTTTCATTTTCCATCACCTTTTTTATTTTATTTTTTAAATCTTCCATCTAACTATAAGATCATAATATATTTTTTCATGTTCCATCATCTCTTTTTTATTTTATTTTCTAAATCCCATAAACATTTATATTTTCTATACATTTCAGCAACATGATCCTTTTGTTTTGAAAAGAAAATACCCATAATCCAAAACATATGCATAGAAGCTATAGATGCTACAGGATTTTAATATAGTAATACTTCTCCATTACAGTATCATACCATTTATCTCTCGTCTTAATCTTCTCATCCTATGTTATCTTCCACCTAATTATAAGATCATAATATATTGTTTTCATGTTTTCATCATCTCTTTTTTTCTTTTTTAAATCCCATAAACATTTATAGTTTCTATACATTTCACCAACATAATCCTTTTAAAAAAATACCCATAATCCAATACATATGCATAGAAGCTATAGATACTACAGGAGTTCTTAAACCTAATACACCAACTTTAACTGAACACTAAATGATATCTCTTTTAACAGGGTTAAGTCTTGATAACCAAAACCAATAGAATTCCTAAAAATTATTTATTAGTTTGCACTGAAAAAGCAAAAACAGCCCCAAAAATCTTAATTTTCCTAAGATGTTACTATACATAAGATAAACGTTTCCCTGCATAATAACTCAAAAGTTTTTACATTTATCACTTGTCTAACTCCATCTAATAATTCAATCCATTGTTGTAAAATTGTCCTTTCATCACCAGCCGTAATCCCTTAATAAACTTATATTAGTTTTAGAAAAATAAATATCTGCTATTTTTGCACTTTCATCAAAACCTTTACTCATGTTTTTATTAATTTTTAATCTGATCATTTTTATATATCTCCAGTGTCAGTAACCACTTCCCTAATCCATAAATTATTCTTAGTAGCTATTATGAAATCATCTGCATATAAAATACATATACCAGAACATTAACAGCATCTTTAATTTTACTATCAGGGGGTAACCTTGTTTTGAACTCCTCTCTAATTTTATTTCTCTGGAAATCCAATCATTAATTACTGCCTGTACATATGAAGTTTAATATACAGTTTTTACTACCTGCATAAACGTTTCTCCAAACCCATATTGCTCTTATATATCCGACATTAAATTATGACACACACTGTCATAAGCTTTTTCAACATCACAAGCTACTACTGTTATATAATCTGCTCCATTTTTAACTTCCTTAACCAATTCTTCCATTGTTATTAAAATACCTTTAGAACTTATTCCTTCTGTTCCATTTATCCCTTTATTAACTACCTTCTTTAATACTTTACTAAATCTTTTTATTATATTCATAAATATTTTGCAATCTGTATTATTAAGCATTAATGGCCTCCATATATTTAATTTCTTTTTATATATAAACTTCATAATACCTCTAGTAATCATTTTGTCAATAATACCAATTTTAACCATTCGTTTATAATTTCCAGTACCAACTTCTTCTTATCTTCTTCCATATGTAAATCAAACTCATACCCAAAACCATCTGGTCCTGGTGCAGTGTACTTCTTAATATTTCTTATTGTTTGTTTATTTGTGTCTTTCGGCTTTTCCCGGTTAGGGGTCGCCACAGCGGAACTCCGATCAGCTAATAGTCATTAAATTCTTCTAGTGTTCCATTTTTTTTAATATCACTTATAATGTTTTATCAGTCTTCCTAACACCCTATTCTTCTTTTACTCTTATTATATATTCACTATGGAAATCCTTAATTTATTCTTCAGTAGCTAACACTTTTACTTAAATCATAAATTTCTTCACTGGTCTTATTCAAAACACAATCTATTCACATTCTTCTCTTTCCAACTTATTACCTAACAAAGTTGAAACTTCTGCAGATTTTACTTTTAACAAATATGTTTCATTGTGAAATAAAGATCCAATTTTTCATATTCTCTTTATATATTTTTCTCTCCTTCTTTGTTCTCTCACTTTCATTTTTATTGAGTTTTTTTCATATTCATTAATCAATATTTCATATTCCTATCTCCTTTTCTCCAAAAAATCATTTTCATATATCATATAATCTTTATATTTTATTTTAAAAACAACCCACCAGACTTGTAAATGTTCATAAAAATGGTTTAATTTTGTTATGTTACTGCCACAGCTTCTCCGTCTCCTTTTTGAATATCATGTCCTTCACCACTTTCTATGTTAATCTCCTATTTTCTTTGCCCTCAACAGTATAAGCTTCATTTAATATTCTTGCTTTTATTTTGCAATGATCTGAAAAGACAACTTCTATAGCATCTTTCTCTTGTTCTTTCAAACTTTCTGAAATTATTATATAAAATATCTGTTTTTATACACCCTATTTTATATGTATATTTTATCTTCTTTCCTACTTGCAAGTTACTCATCTTAATCGTTTGTCTACATACTCAAACATCACATCCTGCCTTACCTCTTTTTTTTCTAGTATTGCAATTTCAATAACATAAAATAAAAATATTCATTTTTGGAATGCCAAAATATTTTAATTCTTCCAAAAATAAAGCCATATTTTACCATTCATTGAATTAATTCTCAAAACTGTCTTACATTTCATCAAATCAGTTATTATACACCTACCAGGCTTTATCACAATAATATCTAATACAATAATATTAGATTTTTAATTAGTATTACTGTACCAGAATACACATCTTCTCCAAATGTCCATACATATCTCCTACCCTATCATACTTAAATTAGCTTTTCGGACTCCACTTAACTTTCTAATGTCAAATAATCATATAATATCACATATTTGCTTCTTCTATCAAAATAATATAATTAATCTTTTTTCATTTATTATATTGTTACTATTTAGGGAAATAATACTTAAATTAACCCATTCCTTTTTTTGCAATTTTTTTTCAGTAGTAACTTTATTTATTTATTTGTTTATTTGACATTTGTTGACCGGGTTAGTCCATCTGAGCTAGTGCCCATTTTCCACGGAGACCCGGGGAGAAAAAATCCACAGTAAAAAAAATGATACAAGTATAAAAAGTCAAAGTACAAATTTGGAAGTATGAAAAAGAAAAAAATCACAATTCTCACAGCTCCACTTTACAAAGTATAAAATTAAAAGGACAAGTTGTACAGAAGACAAAATCATAGTACAAAAAATCATATTCAATGTAAAGAATAGGCTAGTGTATAATAATACAAATTAGTTTCAAAAGATATAAAGGAAAATATAGGACAGATGAACCAATGCAGTACAAGAAGAAAAGTCTACAAGTCAGGGATTAAAAGAAAAAGATGAGTATGGAAGAGTAGAAGAGCATATGGTCCAGGCAAAGGTAGATAAGATGCAAAAGAAGAGTTATAGATGGTTAGTGATTACAGATATACAAATTAGTTTTACAAATAGTAGTGTGAGGGGACGAGATATGTAGAGGATGCAGTAGGGAGAGTAGTATTGGATTACTAGCACTGTAAATTGGAAGGGAATAGAGAGCAGTAAAAGAAAAATTAGTTAGTATAAAGGAAGTTAAGTTACTGGAAAGAATAAATTAGAGGGGTGTTAAGAACACTAGAAGAGTATAGTAAGGTAAACAGGAAGTAAGGATACATAATATTGTATAGGTAACAGAATTAAAAGAGAGGAAATTAAGGGAGGGAAAAAATTAAAGGAGAAGAGGGAGGGAGGAAATTTAGGTGGGATGGTTACATTGACATCTTCAGGTGCTGTATAGGTGATTTCTGAGAGTTGTCTTGAATTTATGTGCATGAGTAATATTTCTGAGGTCCAAGGAAAGCTTATTCCAAGAAAGGACAGGATGATAGCTATATAAGTTTTGTTCAAAAGATTTTTTTAGATTTAATGATCTGTAAGAGGCATTGGTCAGCGCTTCTGAGGGAGCGTGATAGGTTATAGTGGAAGACTAGAGAGGATAGGCTAGGGCAGGAGGAGGGCCTATTTAGGATAGTGTAGATTAGGAGAAGTTGAGAATATATGAGTTGGTTTGGAAATTCTAGCCAACTAAGGGTTTGGAGAGGAAGACAGTGAAGTGATTTTGGTGGCATGTCAGCTGCAAGTCTGGTAACTTTGTTATATGTAGTTTTAAGTTTGGATAGAAGAGAGGACTGTAAATTAGTGAGAATTTGAGAGCAGTACAACAGATTAGGAAGAAGATAAGCATGGGCAAGAGAGATTCTAGAGTTAGGACTGGGGTACATTTGGTTTCTATAAAGAAGGCCAAGCTTTTAGTGGGTTTTCTTTATATAGTTATGAGCATGTAGATCAAATTTAAGTCAGTCATCAATGATTACACCAAGGTGCTTAGTATGGGGTTCAGCTGAGATTAAAGTGTTGCTAAGGGAAGAAATGGTGAAACAGGATTGAAGATAGTGGAGAGATTTAGGCAAGAGTAGAAGGAGTTTAGTCATTTTAGGGTTAAGTATAAGTTGGTTATTAGTTAGCCAGGTTTCAATGAAATTAAAAGAGGTTTGAGTAATACTGAGCAAGTCTGGGGGGTTATAAGCAATTGTAATGATAGTGGAATCATCAGTATATGGATGAGGGATGACTGAGGACAGGATGTGTGGAGCTGATTAGTAAAAATATTAAAGAGAAGGGGGCCTAGAATAGAGCCTTGAGGGACACCCATATTTATGAGGAGAAAGTGAGATAAAGCTGAAATTGAGATTGGTGTCTATTAGTGAGGTAACTAGTAAACCAAGAAATAGTAGCAGGGGAGAGGTTAGGTTGAGAAAGCTTAGAAAGGAGGATAGAGTGAGAGACAGTGTCAAAGGCTTTGGAAAGGTCTAGGAAGAGGCAGGATGTAGTTTATTGTTGTCTCTGGCTAAGAATATGGTGTTAGTAAAGGAAATGAGAGCAGAAGAGGTACTATGGTGGGGATGAAAGCCATGCTGGGTAGGGGGTGATAAGGTTTTCAAAAATGAGATAAGACAGGATTTGTTTTTGAACACAATGCTCAAGAATTTTGGAGACTATAGAAAGTATAGCAATTGGGAAAAAGCTAGAGAGTTCTACAGAGTGTCCACCTTTATGGATAGGCATGGTGTATAATTTGTTCTAGAGGGTTGGGACAGTACATTCACAGATTGAGTGGTTAGAAACAGAATATGCTATGGAGTTAGCAGCAGACTTGAGGAAGAGTGATGCCAGGTTATCAGCTGAAGGGGAACATGGTTTAAGTTTGAGAAGTTTTTTAATGTAGCTAGTGAGAATAGGACTAAGTGAGAAAGGGGGGTTATGTATTAGGGGTGTAGTAGGTGGTGAGGGAATGGAAGGGTTGGAAGTAGACATAAGTTTGCTTATGGTATTGATAAAGTAGGTATTGAAGATGGAAGCAGTTTCTTGGGGTGAGTTACTAGGGCAAGGGTTAGGTGTTGAGGGATTACTAGGGTGGAGAATTTGGTTGACTGCTTTCCAGAATTTTATGGGATTTCTATGTTGTAAGGTTAGAGGTATGTGGTAGAATCCATGCTGAATCTCTTTTTTGCATGAGGGACCAGGTAGATTTGGTAAGCCAGGGTGTGCAACGTGATTTGACTCTGACAGTTCTGTGTGGGGCTAGAGAGTTAAATATGTTTAAGAAGATGGAATTGAATTGGTGAACAGCTTTATCAAGAGAAAGGTGAAAGAATAAGGGCCAATCATTAGCAGCAAGATAGTTATTAAAAGTCTCAGGGTTGAAGTTAGTTAAATTATGACATTCTATAAATTTATGGGGTCTAGAGAGTTTGGGGGAAAAAATCTTTGAACTTGAATTGGGGAATGATCACTAATTGTATCTGTCAGGGATTCAGGGTGGTGATGGCGGATAGGATGGGAGACAAGAATCCAATCTAAGGTGGAAATGGACATAGAAGGTTTGTGAAGAAAAGTAGGGGAATAGATAAGCTGAGTAAAGCCATAAAGGTGTATGCTTATGGAAGGGGAGTTAGAGGTAAGGGCAAACCAATTAATATTAACATCACCTAGAATTATAGTTTCATTAGGCATTGTGTCAGCCATCCAGTGAATAATCTGTTCTAGTATAGGTATGTTGTCTCCAGGTGGTATATAGATAGATGCAATAGTTATGGTTTTGTAGTTATTTAGTTTAAAATTAGCAATAAGTTCAGCTAGGTAAAAAGAAGGGGGTGGGTTAGATAGGGGGATAAGGTTAGGGGGTTGGAGTACATAATAGAGAAGAGTAGAGGGGCACCATTACTTCCTTAAATCTTGATGCAAACCCTTTCATGATCAGATGGATCACACAGAAGGATTTTCTAACCACTTTGGCAACATGGTTATCAAAGGAAAGCTGACTATCTACTTGGGTCCCTAGAGCCCTTATTTCTTCTTTAGATTTCAGGGGATTGCCTCCTATGTTGTAGTTTGTGGGTACTCTGTTTTTTCCAAAGGGGATTACTACACATTTTTTTGCATTTAGCTTGAGACCATGGCTTTGACACCATGCATCAGTCTCATTTAGGCCCTTCTGGAGGATCTCCATGTCGGCCGGAGACTCTATTATAGCACACAGTTTGCAGTCATCCGCAAACTTAGTCAGCCACAGCCCTTCCGTGCTTGCCTGTACTTCTGAGAAGTATATGCCAAACAGGAGGGGCCCCAGGACAGAGCCCTGAGGCACACCACTCATTACTGGTCTGGATTTGGACATAGATCCTGCTACTCTTACTTTATGGGATTTGTCTGAGAGCCAGTTTGCGATCCATCTTGTGACATAAGGGTTTATGCCCAGGCTGGTGAGCTTATTAATAATACCTGAATGGGGAATGGCGTCAGATGCTTTAGCAAGGTCAAGGTAAGCCGTGTGTACCTCCTTTCCCTTATCTATAGCCTGAGTAACTGTCTCAAAGAAATCCACCAGGTTCAGGAGGCATGATCTGCCCTTGACGAAGCCGAACTGTGTGGGGTCCAGCGACTGAAGGTTCCCAATCTCTCCATTTATGAGTTCCATAATGATTCACTCCATAGCCTTACAGATCAGACTGGTCAGACATATTGGTCGGTAGTTCCCAGGGTCAGTTGTGGCCCCACCCTTGTGTAGCGGGACCACTGTTGCCGTGCGCCATTCTATAGGCACATATCCTGTGGAGAGGCTGAGACTGAACAGGGACACAGGTGGAATCCCAGGGTGTGTTTTCTGCTCCCCATCCAGTTATCCAGGTTGTGCTTAAAAAGGGGTAATGAAGTACTCTGCTTGACATGGAGAGGGAGTCTATTCCACAGAAGGGAGAGTCTCTGGAACACAAATCTATCCCACCAAGACCTACTGATGTCACAGACCAGGTTGAGGTCACGCGTGTGGGTTACTCGAGTGGAGCTTGACTTGCAGATATGCAGCAATCCCATCAAGTGAGTTCTGAGATTGCTTTGTATGCCAGACAGAGGTTACCTCTGAGTAGTCTGTATGAGACTGAGTGGAGGGACAGGGCCTTTAGCCTACTTGTGTAGGGCAGATGTTTGAGGCCCTGGAATCTCCTAGTGAGGAATCTATGTGGTCTCTCCAGCTGCTGCATGTGCTTTGTGAGGTACGTGCCGAAAGTGGCATTCTACTCAGTAACAGGTCTTATAAGGGAAGAATGCTGGGATGTTATGACCTCCTTGTCCCTGGATGATATACCCTCACTAATGAGGTGGGCCATGTAGAAAGCTTTCTATACAACAGAGGCAATATGGTGGTCAAAAGTCAGTTTGCTATCAACCTGGGTGCCCAAGTCCCTCACAACTGATTGTGTGCTTAGGAACTTGTTATTAATGTGATAATTTGTGGGGACATCACTCTCCTCAAAGGGGATGATGATGCATTTTTTGGCATTAGGTTTGAAGCCATGTTTCTGCCACCAGTCATTTGTTTGGCTGAGGCCCTCTTGGAGGATGTCCACATCACTAGGAAACTTGATGACAGTGCCCAGCTTGCAGTCATCTGCAAACTTGGTCAGCCATAGCCCACTAGTTTTGGCCTGCACCTCAGAAACATATATCCCAAAAACAGAGGCCCTAAGACTGATTCCTGGGGTACACCACTTGTTACGAGTCTACTGCTTGAGGTGGCTTCCCCTATTTTGACTATGTGGGTTCTATCAGTGAGCCAGTTTGCTACCCATCTGGTAACATATAGATTGATGCCTAGTTGAGAGAGTTTACCTACTATACCTGAGGGGAAAATAGTATCGAAGGCTTAGCCAGGTCAAGGTAGGCAGTGTGCACTGTTGTCTTCTTGTCCATGGCTTTGGTGACTTTCTCAAAGAAGTCAACCACATTTAACAGGCATGACCTCCCCTTGATGAAACTAAACTGTGTGGGATCAAGTATTTGGAGGTTGCCAATGTAACTTCTTAATGAGGTCCATGATAATCCACTCCATGGCCTTGCAGATCAGGCTAGTTAGGATGATGGGTCTATAACTTCCTGGATTGGTGGGTGCTCCACCTTTGTGCAAAGGGATGACAGTGGCTGTCCTCCACTTGGCTGTGATGAAGCTGGTACTCAGGCTTTGGTTGAATAGGGTGCCTAATGGTGCTGCAAGTTCCTGCCTGAGTTCATGTAGGATGCAGCCTGAGATGTTACCAGGTACTATGGAGGCTGTATTTTATTGCCCTCAAGAGAAGCGTCATGACTTGCTCCCTAGAGATAAGGGGAGGGGGAAAGGTGCTGGGGATGTCCTGATTTACTGATGGGGGACAGAGGGGTGATGTTTTCACTGATCCTGTCTGCCAGCAGATTGGCTATATCTATGGTGTTTCTGTATGTGATGTCCTTAGCCTGGATAGTTTATCTATGATATCCAACTGTGGGATGATGATGAATTCTTTTGCAAGGTCTGCATATGTGGTGTGTAATGATTTGCCCTAGCCATTGCTTTAGTAACCTTGAAGGAGTCGACCTGGTTAAGCAGGTAGGATCTGTCCTTAACAAATCCAGACTAGCTTGGATCGAACGTTTGTAGATTACTCTTGTCCTTATTTATAACTTCCAGAATGATCCTTTCCATAGCATTACAGATGATGCAGGTTAGACTTATGGGTCTCTAATTAGCCCAGTCCACTGACACCCCACCTTTGTGCAAGAGGATGTCACAGTTATTGTATCCATTCATCCAACATAAATCCTATGTGGAGACCGACATTAAATAGCCTCTGTAGATAATCTGACAGATCCTGTTTCAGGCTGCCCAGTAAGCAGCATGGTCAGCTATCTGGTCCCATAGAGCAGTGTTCTTGGCCTTGGATAGCACCTTGAGGACTTGTTTATGGAGGATTTGAGGATGGGTATAGGTGCAAGTATGAGATGTGGACATGTAGGATGGGAGAAGAGGACAAAGTTAGAGGTAAATTCATATGTTAGTAGATTGGCTCTGTCCTCAGGGTCTGTGTATGTGATATTATTTACTATTGGCTCTGCACAGTGTTGCCATTATTTCTAAGGTTTCTGACATAGTTAAAGAAGGCCCTGCAAATGTCCTTTGTCTAGGTAGAAATTTCTACCTTTTATCTGGTCCTGGTTGACTTGATCAGGGTCTAGAGTCCCTCAAATTTAGCAAGAAGTTGAACTTTTTTAGCATTTTGAGAGTTACATGTATTTTTATGTGCAGTAAGATTTTTTTTTTAGTATTGGGTCTGTTTATATTTGGCTACAACCACAGGAGTTTACTTTTGAATTTGGCATTGTATTTACTTCAGAGGGGACAGATGCATCTATGCAGCTATTCACATGTGCATAAAATTTGTAAAGGATTCTGCATAAGTTAATGGAGGGGCAGTTGAAGTTCCCTAGTGGAATGGTGTTTGGCTTAATGTAAAGTGGTTCCATACTAGTTAGGTAGGAGTTATAGACTGAGACATAGAAGAGGTCCTATAGTTAGTCATGATTTGAAAAAGGTTTTTGTTTTTGGTAGGTTGGACATGGTGGAGCTCCAGATTGCTATCGTGTTTAACTAGTCTGGAGGCAAAGTTTTTTTTTTTTATTTTTTAACAAATGTGGAGACACCTCTAGCTTTAGTGCCTGGACCCAAATGTGTGATAAACATTGAAACATTGCATTGATGAGATGCTCTCAATGGCCCTTAACCAGGTCTCCATAATGATGTATATATTGATGTTTTCCAGGGTACAAATGCTTGTAGGGAGTGATGTTTTTGTTAAGTCTCCCAGCATTGAGCAACAATACCTTTATGTTGTCTAGATTCTGTTTTTCTATGTTGGAAGATTTTGATAAATGACATTGCCTAAAAAACAAAATACAAATGTCTTGAGGGGATAGGCTCACTCTATCCCTGACAAAGCAGTTAGGACTGTCTACCATCACCTCCAGTTATCATCATCAGCCCCCTTTTTCCCATTTTCTACATGGGGTCAGGGTGCCTTATCGGGTCTATTAGGAAGGCAAAGTTTCAAAAGAGTGAACACTCTTACATCAACTGAAAATAAGTGAAACCACAGAATGTCGAACAGTCGGAGCAGCGATTTTTTTCCCAAGGGAAAAAAGCACTGGGCCATTGTTGGGACTTTGCCATTTCCTCCACTGTAGTGCGATCTTGGAGTTTGTATATTTAAGTAGGGGGGGTGTGAGAGGTGAAGCCCCCCACTTTATTTTGTCTGTGGATTTTTTTTTTTTGTTTTTTTATTTTTTTGGAGCAGCGATTTTTTTCCCTGGGGAAAAAAAATCGCTGTTTCGTACTTTCAACATTGTGTGGTTTCTGTTATTTGGTGTCGATGTAAAAACATTCGCTCTTTTGAAGTTTTGATACAGACTCATTGTATTAACTGTCTCCATCTTTCTCTATGCAGTGCTACTCTCCTGCCTTCTTCAACACTTATGCCTGACTGACACAGGTCTTCTCTCACATAATCCATCCACCTCTTTGATGGATGCCTTCATTTTTTTCTTGCCTTCTTCCCATCAGTCCCAAATCTCCTTCACCGTATTGTCTTCTGCTTTTTTGGACATGTGCCCAAACCAATGTATTTTTTCTCTTTGACCTTTTCTGCAATTGAAATTACTTTGGATTCTGCTCTTATGTTCTCTTTTCTTCATCTGTCCCACAGTGTGCATCCCACCACCCATCTCAGACACTTCATCTTCATCACTCCTAGCTACTTCAACTGCTCTGCCTTTACTGACCAGGTTTCTGTACCATACAGTAGTTCCAGTCACACCACTGTTTTGTACACCTTACTTTTCAGCTACTTTGGCATTCTTCTGTCATATACTACACTTGACACTCTGTACCAGTTGGCTGCAGCCCCACTGATTATAACCTTGACCTCCTCATTCATACTTCCCTTCTCCTCAAACACCCTTCCCAGATACTTTAAAGCTATTAACCTGTTCCACTATTTTCCCTGCTATCTCAATTTTCAACTTCTTCAGAACTCCACCATTTGCTGCCATTACAACTGTCTTATCTGTGCTCAGTTTCATCCCATGTGCATTCAGTTTTCACTCCATCTTGCTCAGAATCTGCCTGTAATGCCACATTGTCTGCATACAGCAACTTTGTTGATCTGTCCCCTTTGACCTGTTTGCTGATGTACTCCATCAACAGTATGAACAGCAGTGGAATCACAGACGAACCCTGGTGCACACCCACTCTTACTAGCAACCCTTCTGTAAGACCGGTACATGGGTCATTGGGTCCTTGTATATAGACTACACTAATTCTACCAATGTTTATGGAACACTGAACCACCGCAGGACTGCCCAAAGGAGCTGTCTTGGGACCTTGTCATACTCTTTCTCCAAGTGTAGGAATGCCCAATTGGACTCTTCCATCATCTCTAGCTTCTTCCCAAGTATCTGTCTCACTGCAAACATTGGGTCAGTTGTGCTGCATCCTGATCTGAATCTGAACTGCACATCTCTCATCTTACATTTGACTAGTCTGCTTATTCAGTTATCAATCATCCTCTCCAGAACTTTCATGCAATGTGATAGGGGTTTGATACCTCTGTACTGCCCACAGTTGTGAATGTCCCCTTTTTTCTTGAACACTGGCATTGATATGCTTATTCTCCAGTCTTCTGGGATATGACTTTCTCTCCACACTGCTATTAGCACCCTCAGGAGCCATTTCTCCCCATCTCACCCATTATCTTATCATATCTGCTGTGACCTCATCTCAGCCTGCCACTTTCCCTGACATCATTTTCCTTAGTGCTGTTCTTACTTCTTCTACGGTGGGCTCCTCTTCTTCTTTCATAGGGTGTCTGGGGCCGTACAGATGCTGTGGAGTTTTCTTCATTCAGAAGCTGCTGGAAGTAAGCCTTTCATCTGCCTTTGATATCCTGTGGATTGTTGAACAGGTTGTTGCTGATATCTCTTATGAAGGGTGTCTGACTATCTTCTTTGTCTTTCTGTCTTTTGCAACCTGATAGTTTCTTTGTGCCATCTACTATCTTACTTTTCAGAAGCTGGTAGAGTGCATCTGATGTCTTATTCTTTGTTACTGGTGACATCCGCTGACTTACTTTCCAGAAGCTGGTAGAGTACCTCTGATGTCTTATTCTTTGTTATTGGAACTGTTCTTTTAGCCTGCTTTTTAACCAACCAGTATTCCTTCAAAGCTTGGTCTGTCATTTCTATCTCTCACTTTTTCCTGCACTCCTTCTCTCTTTTGATGACTTCCTGGACTTCTGCATTCCACCACCAGCTTCTCTATATATACCTTATGTCCATACCTGGCTTAGCTGCACATCTGTTCTTTGGTCCACACATATGCTGTTTTGAGAAACATCATTTTTCTTCAACTCCACATGTTTCTTCCTCTTCTTGAGGTGCTAGAGCCCTGAGTAATTCCTTGAACTGTTGTGCTTTCCCTCCAGTCTTCAGCCTGGTCTCTGTTGACTTTAGAGCCTTCTTCTCCTGGGCTGATATATATTGGACCCCTTTTCAATGATACTGAAAGCTAAGCAAATTGTTGAAGTCAATAATTTTTAAGAACCTAGATAACCTTCACCTACCACTGATGCACTGCCATTAAGTGTGGTGATAGCAGCACTGGAAATCCTCAGCTTGGATGTGGACAACATGACAGTGTTGTATGCCATTATAGACTTCAGCAGACCAAATATTACTGTGTCAGGGCCTACAAGTCCTCATTATACACCACTCTACTCAACACTAAGGTTTATCCAGGACTGGATTGTGCCTGAGTGATGCTGCAGCATATCTACTGCTTGATTCCTGGTGTTGCTTACATGTCAGGAGCCAAATTGAATATGTGACAGTATCATGCACCCCTGCTAGTATGAAATGGCAGGTATAGCCATGTCAGATGCAGTGTTTACATCACTCATTGTTGTAGCTAGAGGAGATCCCTCACCAACTGAGGATGGTCATCACTTACACCACAAAGCTTCATGTCCTTGAGTTTATGAGGCCACACCTTCAGTGCGTATCAATGGTAGATCCTAATGCAGGATGGAAATAGACAGTGGCACTGTGTCATTAGAGTGTGACACAAGCATAACTGTCTCATCATCATCATCATCATCAGCCCCAGCACAGATGTCAACATCAGCCTGTCATTTTGCCTCACTCTCTACAGGTATCACCATAGCAGTGGCCTTCCCTATGAATACAGAACTGTACACATCAGAGTGAGCATAGGTACCTGTGCTAAAACTGTGCTCCTGAAGCATATACACTAATGGTGACTATACAAGATGTACCATACAAATCCACCTTACCTCTGCTGCCAGATTGACATGGCTACATACCTAATGTACCTAAAACAATACATAACTATCAGTTGTTGTGGGTGGCCTATGGTGTCTATGTATAGCGCAACTGTACAGACTTCTGATGTTAGAGGCACTAACTTAATGCATCATGCACTGAGACATATGTGAGTGGCTCCATCCTGATGTCTGTGTCCACTCCTCCTTGGATAAGCCTTGAACCAGTATCTCCCTGTGATGGCACCAAAAACTTATCTATCTTTGGTCAGCCTATTGCTCCCAGGTGCTACCATCCCATGACTATGGTCTCAGCTGCTAAAGAATATGCCTTTGCCTTTGGCTTGGTATGGTAAAGCTGGTCAGTAATATTCTTACAACATTGTTTAAAAGTTCAGTTACACCCCCGTGGCATTTATGTCATTGTGCATTGTCTGGAAATTCTTGGTCACATAAAGACCGGTCAATACCTTCTCTTCCCAAAAGATGCCATGTACATGTGCTTAGTGCTTGTAGCAGGACCTAATTTTCAACAGGGCTAGCACTGACGGCCTCTGCCATCCACGTCATGTTCTGATTATTATGCATACACCTATGAATATATGACAGAGAAGTATAGGCAGTGTGATGATAGAGGGTACTTCCAGCCATGACAGACAATGTAGCGCAGTGGATGTATGACTTGTGCCAGCACAGCTAGCTGGAATTTTGTAAATAATTATATGCCATTTGTATACCAAGCTGATTTGTACAAATGCTTGTGCTAAAAATGTATTTGTGAAGTTTGCATGTGTTTAATGTATCAATAGTGCACCCTGGTGGAATGAAGAGAAATGTGCATGTATTATGGTAACTGAATTTAATGTATATGTTTTAATAGAGGACACTGGCACAGCAAAGGTTAACCAGCTAGCTTATTTTAAGAAAAATAAGGGTAATGTAAATGAGCTGTTAAACCATTAAAACGGCAACCCACAGTGCTGAATGGGACTGAAGATGGTAGGTCTGGGAACAGCTATTATCTGCCAGCTTTTGTAAAGAAGGGGGGAAGTGTTGTAAATGTTTCTGACTCCTATGCACTGCCATAAAAGCTCAAAATGTGTATTGTAGCAGTCTGCTAAAGTCCTGTCTCAAACTTCAAAATGAGATATTTTGGGACCTAAAGTCAGGTGACAAGATGAGGTCATTCTGCAAGTCATCTTGGATATTATATTTTACAGAGAGTAATCTCAGAGCATTCTGTTTGGAAACCTGACTAGAAAGACTGCTCACCCACATTATCTTGCCTGGCAGGAGTAAGTAACAACTAGGAAACAGCAAAATGCTCTTAGATTCAGTTAGAAATATAGTGAAGCTTGGTTTAGATATTGTATTTCTTTATTCATCTGACTCTGTCCATCAATGTTCTTTTCAATATTTCCTCTGATCTGAACTCTGTGGTTTACTGTGAATGCATATGCAATATTTTCATGCTGTTTTATTATTTATTATTAAATATATTTAAAACTTTTATTGTGGTTGATCCTTGCTGAAAGTACTTAACCTTTG
The DNA here is from genome assembly GCF_019279795.1 of Protopterus annectens. NCBI lineage: Eukaryota > Metazoa > Chordata > Ceratodontiformes > Protopteridae > Protopterus > Protopterus annectens. The sequence continues at coordinate 424,471,621 of NC_056744.1, read as the reverse complement.
AGAGTGCTTATATTTATTTGATGACAATGTGTGAGCCACTCCAGAAGGCCTAACCATCTTGGTAAACTACTACCATTTGTATTAATATTAATATTGCACAGTATAATTGGGCATCCTTTGTTAAAGGCCTTAGAGTAGCTGATTGTGAAGTGTCTAGTAGCAGTGATAACTACACTATAGTCTGTGGAGAAGGGGGCACAGCAGGTACATCTGTGCCAGCCTTTCCCAGGTGTGTGTGAAAAATCAGATCTCTCAGTGTGTGTGTGTGTGTGTGTGTGTGTGTGTGTGTGTGTGTGTGTGTGTGTGTGTATGTGTGTGTGTGTGTCAGCTACTTGGGGCAGGGACATGAAGCACTGGTTCACAGAGAGGGTGCTGGTGGGCTTGGCTTGGACACTCGGCTGAGGACCTAATTCTACAACTGAACCAGTGGGGAGTCTTACTAGGAAACTGGAGGGAGACAGATATAGAGACATCCAGACCCTGGGCTGAGTGTGTTCCCTGTGTGCTCTTAAAGGAAATTGTACTTGATGCAGGGAAGTCTGCATCAGGAAATACTGAGTGTATCCATTTGTATTCCAAGTCCATGTCTCTCCCCAGTGTCAGTGATGAGGATTCAGGCTCCTTGATTACTGGCCCAGCATGGGGATGATACATAGTGGTGGCCATTACATATTGGTAGAAGTGGTGGGCATCACAGGCTGTATATTATTTGGATTGGAAGTATGACACTACAGACAAAACAGTAACCTGTGCAGACCATACAATATAAAAATGTTCAGCTATGGGGGTATAACATATGACAGCTGCTGGGCCAGATATGGCAATATAAGACATATGACTAATGTAGTAACCAGTGTAGGCCTGCAGTTATAGAATGTGCAGTTTATATACCTGTATACATAAAACCATCTATAGGTTCATAGGTTCATAGGTAGATACTAGGCTATCTGCCCTAGGGCATTTATAAGCCTAGCCAGAGTGTATTTGGCTTCCACCTCCCTAATAGATTAGCCTACTGTGCCTCTGTAAAGTAGGTCACAGAAGGTACCCTTTTAAGATTAGTTTACAGTGCCTCTGTCTAGCAGGGACACAGAAGAGATCCCAGGGGTGAATTTGCGATTTCCCATCCACGCGTCCAGATTTCGCTTGAAGAGGGTCAGCGAGGGGCTATGTCTAACATGAATTGGGATTCTATTCCAGAGTGAGGGGAGCCTCTGGGAAATGAATCTGTCCCTCCAGCATGTCCTATTTATTTTTGTGCTGAGGTTTAGGTCCCTGGAGCGTGTAGCTCTAAGGGACTTGGATTTTTTGAGGTGGAGCATATCCATTAATTCTGGGTTTGACATGGCTTTGTACGTCAGGCATAGATCGCCTCTGAGTAGGCAGTAAGCAACTGAGTAGAGCTGGAGTTTATTTAGTCGAGCTGCATAGGACATCTGTTTGTAGCCCATGATCCTCTTGGTGAGGTACTTTTGGAGTCTCTCCATTTGCTGCAGGTGTTGGGTAAGGTACATCCCAAAAGCGGCATTGTATTCAATTATGGGCCTGATGAGTGATGAGTAGAGGGGCACAATGACCTCTCTTGATCTAGATGCGAACCCTTTTGTGATAAGGTGGGCTATATAGAAGGTCTTTCTAACCACTTTGGCAACGTGATTATCAAAGGAGAGATTACTATCTACGTTGGTCCCCAAATCTCTAATTACTTCTTCCGTACTTAATGGATTACCACCTATGTGGTAATTTGTGGGTACCTTATTTTTCCCAAAGGGGATGACTATGCACTTTTTAGCATTTAGCTTGAGGCCGTGGCTCTGGCACCAAGCATCCGTCTTTGTGAGACCCTTTTGGAGGATGCTTGTGTCAGCTGGAGATTCGATTATGGCCCCCAGTTTGCTGTCATCTGCGAACTTTGTCAGCCATAATCCCCCCGTGTTAGCCTGAACCTCAGAGAAGTATATACCGAACAAGAGAGGTCCCAGAACTGAGCCCTGTGGGACACCACTTGTAACTGGTTTGGATTCGGACATGGCACCTGTGATTCTGACCATGTGGGTTCTATCTCTGAGCCAGTTTGCAACCCATCTTGTGATATAGGGGGTGATATTTAAGTTGGTAAGCTTATTTATGATGCCCGAGTGGGGTATTGTGTCAAAGGCTTTTGCAAGGTCCAGGTAGGCTGTGTGGACTACCTTGCCCACATCTTTGGCTTTGGTAACTGTTTCAAAGAAATCAACTAGGTTTAAGAGGCAAGATCTGCCCTTAACAAAGCCGAATTGGGTAGGGTCCAGTGTCTGGAGGCTCCCAATGTCTTTGTTTATGAGTTCCATGATAATACACTCCATAGCTTTACAGACCAGACTAGTCAGGCTTATGGGGTGATAGTTTCCGGGGTCCATTGTGGCATCACCTTTGTGGAGTGGGACCACTGTAGCTGTACGCCATTCTTTGGGTACATATCCTGTAGTAAGGCTAAGTTTGAACAGTGACTTAATGTGAGGGTTCAGTTCTTCTTGGAGCTCATGTAAAACACAGCCTGGGACACCATCCAGTCCCATAGATGCTGTGTTTTTTGCTTTGGAGAGGGCAGCTTTCACCTGTGCATCTGTGATGTCAGGGAGGTTACATTCAGTTGGGATAGGCATTTGCTCCTTTGGGGGGAAGGGGGGGAGAAATTTACACTGAATCTGTCTGCCAGGATGTTGGCTATGTCTGTAGGTTCGGTATATTTTGTACCTTTATGCAACAATTCAGAGCCTATCTGGGAGTTTCTGCCCATGTTCCTGACATAACTAAAGAAGGCCTTGTGATTATCTTTAGTGTCTAAGGCAATTTTCTTTCGAAACTGGCCTTTGATGATTTTATGAGGGATCGAAGTTTCTTGCTAATACTGATCAGAGATGCCTTCCCTTTTTGGGATTTTGCTCTGTCATGTAGTAGCTTCCTCCTTCCGTTGTATAGTTTATTTATGGCCGGGGTCCACCAGACCGGTCTCCTGTTTTTGGAGGAGTGAGTCTTGGTTTTATTTGGGATAGCATGATCCATGCATTCCTGCAGGTGCTCATAGAATGCATTTGTAAAGGATTCTGCGGATTGGGCTGTATTATCCTCTGGCCCAGGGGCTTTGAAGGATTCCACCTCAGTCTTGAGAAGTGCAAAGTTGGCTTTTGAGAAATTCTTTACAGTGATTTCCTTGGCTGGGGGTGGGGACAGGATATGGATGTCCAGGGAAATTTGTTTATGGTCTGATCTTACCAATGAGGGGTTTACCTCTGGTGTGGAACATAGAGTCCCCATGTTGGTGATGGCCAGGTCCAATATGTTGTTCCCTCTTGTGAGAGTAGTGACCAGTTGTTCCATTGCGTTAGAGTTTATAAATTCAAGGAACCGTTGGGCAAGGGTGTTTGGGCTTGAGTAGTTTTCCCAGTCAATGTTTGGGTAGTTGAAATCACCCAATAACATAGTGTTTGGAGAGACCTTCATATTCTCCAGTGTTCTCAGGAATGCCAAGTGGGGTTCCTGTAATAGGGAGGGTTTTCTGTAGCAGGCTACAAACTGAAAGGCAGTTTTGCCCGCTGTTAGTTGCACATGGATGGTTTCTGATCCTTCGTGCAGTGCCACTAACCTGGAGGTGTAGGTATCTTTGATGAATATAGATACTCCCCCTCCTTTTGTGCTTCAGTCCGAGTTTTGGGGCCGGAACGCATGGTATGAGTTATAACCTGGTAGTGCTGGGGTGCTCTCAGGAGCCTTGAACCAGGTTTCTGTTACTGCACAGACATTGATTTTCTCCATACTGAGGAGAGCCTCGAGTGCGTGCATCTTGAGGTTTAGACTTCTGGCATTGAGTAGCATTACCTTTAGTTTTTTTATCCTTGGGTTGTCTATGGAGGTGGGTTTGTCCTTTGAGCCTTGCCTAAAAAAGGCACTATGAGGGTGGCAAGAGCCTTGGCCAGTATACGAAAGCCTAAGGGTGACAGGTGCAAGCTGTCTCTAGCGAAGCAACGTGGCTTGTCGAGCATGTCATCCCAGGCTGACAGACACTGGATTTCCTTTGAATGACAGCAATACTTTAGCCAATTGTTGAAACTGATCATTTTGTCTTTATACTGTGGCATCATTCTTGGTGAGGGCAAGATGCTACTCAAGGTCAGGGCCATACCAGCCTGGGCTACATGGTCAGAGAGCTCCTCTACGTCTCTTTTCATGTAGTCCAGGGAGGTACGTTTCAGGTCATTCACACCAGCATGGACAATGACAGAGTCATACTTGTACTTGCTTTGGAGCGACCTGAGTGCTTGCATTCTGTGGCGGATCCTGGCACCTGACAGGCAGCTTACAGTGACCTTCTTCTTGTTCAGTCTGGTGAGCGGGACGTCAGTGTGCCGGACAATAGAGTCCCCTATAACAAGTGTATTTGGTGTGTTGTTTGGCCTTAAGGGCTGTGACTGTGAGGCACACTGATTTTGGGAGATATGTGATTCGTGGGTATTGTTGAGGGGTGGCTGTTGCTTGGATATCTGCTTAGGAGGTCTTTGCTGTTTAGGCAAATTTTTATTTAGAGCCTCCGAGTATGTTTTTGTGTGTTTATGTGTTGGGTATGTAGATGCAATAGGTCTGTGTGAGACTGGATTTGTGGTGTGGGTGGTTACCTTTTCCTCCTGACTGACTGTGCCAGTCTTGGGTTGAGAGCGCTCTGCCTCCAGTTTGGCTGTGTAACTGCATCTCTCACATGTATTAGAGTTTGTTGGAAGGAGGAGAGGGTTGTCTGTGTACATAAGGCAATTGTAACATTGCTTCAAAATTCCCAGATTCACCAGCTGGACTGGAGAGTAACCATAAAACTGACCCTTGGACATACCAGATTAGTATAGGGAACTGTTTTTTACTGATGAGATTAGGGAAGGGAACTGATTTTTCACTTGATCAGGAAGGACCAATTGGGAGCCTAACACTTATGAGAATTCAAGGAGGGTGTAGTGCTTTAGTTAGTTAGTGTTTCCTTATAAGAGCTGAGCAGGTGCAGGGCTTTAGAAAGAGAAGAGAATGATTACTTTGAGAGTTTGAACAGTTCTAAGGGAAAAAGTGAAGAGCAGACTTTGTGGAGCCTGGAATAGTTTAAACCTGTTTAGGCGGCGCTGCCCGACGCTGCTCAGTGCGCAAAACCGCGCAAAAAGAGAGTTGTAAGGTTTTAACAGAGAGAGATCAAGGAGTTTAGAATTGATCCAAAATGGCCAATAAAACTACAGCTTCTAGGTAGTAACCACTCCTCCAGGGACAGGCAGGCTGTTCAGTGTTAACCACTCCCACTGGTGAACACAGAGACTTCCCTTTAGCCCAAGCAAGCACTGGCCTTCTAGAAACTTCCAAACAGTTCAGAACAGCAAATCTGTAACTGAACTTTCTTAACTTTCAGAAAGTGGGAAAAAAGCAAGATTTTTTTTTTTTTTTTTTTTGTAGCTTAAAGGTAGCAGAGATACACAAGCAGCAAAATAATCACAACAGTGCAATAAATGACCCCACACTTGAGTGCTAGACCAAAATCAGGTAAAATGCAGTTTTTAGAGAAAAAAACAATTTTAAATTAAGTGCAACATAGGAAATGCAGTAAACAGGCTCTAGATGTGTTCCAAGTACTGTTACTGTTACAAATATAAACTTTAGCAAGCCAGAAAATGCCAAAAAGTAGGCAGCAAAGCAGTAAAACTTAACAAAAATCAGAAGAAAATACTTAAAATCACAAAAGTGGCTCCTTTTCTTCTCTCAGCATTTTCTCCCCTTGGTAGGTGCTTCAGCAACAACTAGCAAGCCTGAAAAGACGCCAAAACCACGAGGCAGCCGGGTTTTAAGAGAGACAGATCAAGGAGTTTAGAATTGACCCAAAATGGCCAATAAAACTACAGCTTCTAGGTTGTAACCACTCCTTCAGGGACAGGCAGGCTGTTCAGTGTTAACCACTCCCACTGGTGAACACAGAGACTTCCCTTTAGCCCAAGCAAGCACTGGCCTTCTAGAAACTTCCAAACAGTTCAGAACAGCAAATCTGTAACTGAACTTTCTTAACTTTCAGAAAGTGGGAAAAAAGCAAGATTTTTTTTTTTTTATTTTTGTTGTAGTTTAATGGTAGCAGAGATACACAAGCAGCAAAATAATCACAACAGTGCAATAAATGACCCCACACTTGAGTGCTAGGCCAAAATCAGGTAAAATGCAGTTTTTAGAGAAAAAAACAATTTTAAATTAAGTGCAATACAGGAAATGCAGTAAACAGGCTCTAGATGTATTCCAAGTACTGTTACTGTTACAGATATATACTTTAGCAAGCCAGAAAATGCCAAAAAGTAGGCGGCAAAGCAGTAAAACTTAGCAAAAAATCAGAAGAAAATACTTAAAATCACAAAAGTGGCTCCTTTTCTTCTCTCAGCATTTTCTCCCCTTGGTAGGTGCTTCAGCAACAACTAGCAAGCCTGAAAAGATGTCAAAACCATGAGGCAGCCGGGTTTTAAGAGAGACAGATCAAGGAGTTTAGAATTGACCCAAAATGGCCAATAAAACTACAGCTTCTAGGTAGTAACCACTCCTCCAGGGACAGGCAGGCTGTTCAGTGTTAACCACTCCCACTGGTGAACACAGAGACTTCCCTTTAGCCCAAGCAAGCACTGGCCTTCTAGAAACTTCCAAACAGTTCAGAACAGCAAATCTGTAACTGAACTTTCTTAACTTTCAGAAAGTGGGAAAAAAGCAAGATTTTTTGTTTTTTTTTCTTTTTGTTGTAGTTTAAAGGTAGCGAAGATACACAAGCAGCAAAATAATCACAACAGTGCAATAAATGACCCCACACTTGAGTGCTAGACCAAAATCAGGTAAAATGCAGTTTTTAGAGAAAAAAACAATTTTAAATTAAGTGCAATACAGGAAATGCAGTAAACAGGCTCTAGATGTATTCCAAGTACTGTTACTGTTACAGATATATACTTTAGCAAGCCGGAAAATGCCAAAAAGTAGGCGGCAAAGCAGTAAAACTTAGCAAAAAATCAGAAGAAAATACTTAAAATCACAAAAGTGGCTCCTTTTCTTCTCTCAGCGTTTTGTCCCCTTGGTAGGTGCTTCAGCAACAACTAGCAAGCCTGAAAAGATGCCAAAACCATGAGGCAGCCGGGTTTTAAGAGAGACAGATCAAGGAGTTTAGAACTGACCCAAAATGGCCAATAAAACTACAGCTTCTAGGTAGTAACCACTCCTCCAAGGACGGGCAGGCTGTTCAGTGTTAACCACTCCCACTGGTGAACACAGAGACTTCCCTTTAGCCCAAGCAAGAACTGGCCTTCTAGAAACTTCCAAACAGTTCAGAACAGCAAATCTGTAATTGAACTTTCTTAACTTTCAAAAAGTGGGAAAAAAGCAATATATTTTTTTTTCTTTTTGTTGTAGTTTAAAGGTAGCAGAGATACACAAGCAGCAAAATAATCACAACAGTGCAATAAATGACCCCACACTTGAGGGGGGATGTCAGCCCATGATTGCCTTCCCCCTTCAGTCTGGTCTATGATGTATGTCACCAGTGTCATATGCACATAGGCATTTGCCTGAGCATGGACTACAGTAACACCAATGTAATTGTGGTACCACTTTGGATGTATATAAGATGATATACAATATGAACCTGTAGGTGTAGGTTCTATAATATATATAACATTCTCTATGTAAGTGTCTACAGCACCAGAACTGTTTATCACCCCAATCAGCTCTGCCATACATACATTTGGGTGTCTGCCACAAGGATAACTGTTGAGGATGCACACCCATGGAATCCCTGTAAGCATAGCTTAGCAACCTGCATCACCCCTTGCGAACCCCACCTTTTTGTCTGGGATGTTTCCTATCACCTACACGTCTCTGTGGACCTCTGTGTGTTACTTACCCCATCTTTATTGATACACAGGTCCCCTCTTACCACTCTTCACCTTAGTTACCATCAGAGTACCTCACTATCTATAGTACATCTGTGGCCTTCACTGTATTCCTAGCCCTGTCCAATCCTGTGTTGTTGTGTATTTTCAAGACAAAATAATGTGCGACATTGCTAGTCCATTGTATCCACACATAACTGGTCTAGAACTATGGTCTCCTTTCTTCTTAGGTGTACATATGTCTTCCAGCTGGGGAAGGTGGAAGGTAAAAGTTGCAGAACTTCAACCATGGATTTGACTACAGACATTCCAGACCCAAGGGCAGTGCCTGTTGGATAGAAATGGTTCCAACAAATCTCCTTGAGACTGCATGTAGGAATTAGTGGTCCACAACATTAATGCCATGAGCTGGAGGAAATTAGACAGCAATGACACAAATATGCAATGACATGTGACTGCAGGCCTCACAGAAGACATACAGCATAGTTGTAGACTGGTGTGTAAATGTACAGGAACCATCTCCCATTACAGATGATAAGTAGGTTTTAGCATCCCAGATGGCGAGTCATTTATTGCATTCTTGTATGGAAATGATGATGACAAAGTTATCACAGTATGTAGGGTAGACGCAGGTTCTGTGGGTGTTCAAACTTCTTTGCATCTCAAAGGGAGACCAGCCATGTTAGTAGCCATAACACACATGGGGTCTATATTATAATCTCAAAGTCTGACAATATCGAATACGATATTGTCGACACGAGAACAGAGAAAGCCCACTACATTGAACGTTTAAATGGAAAATCTCCATAGGGGAGATTTCCATTTACTTCAATGTAGTGTGTTCTTGGAGTTGGTATATTTAAGTAGGGGGGTGTGGGGGGTGCAGGGGGGCTTGCCCCCTGCCTACACACTATTTAGTTTTTTTTTTAATTTAGTAATTTTTTTTTTTGGTTTCGATGGTTTAAGACTTTGATCACTAAAGTTCAATCTTTAGTGATTCGAAGTTTTAAACTTTCGAGTTTATAATATAGACCCCACACATGTAATACAGCAACTCTGCACAGACTGAGTCTATGAAGCACACAATGACCACTGCATATATGCTATTCAGGTAACTCAGGTGTTCAGATTCAGGGGAATACTAGCACAGGTTTGAGTATGTATTTTGCCTGCATGTGGCCACCTCTCATTTGTATACACACCACCAGGTTTATAATTTTGCAAAGGCAGTCACCATCAAATTCAAACTCAGATTTAAGTGCCTATAAACTAATAGCTATTAGAAGGCATAAAACAATTAAACATGCAAACAGATAAAAATAAACAAAGAATCCTGCAGAAACAGCTACCTGTTACAGACCAGGTCAAAAAATAAGTTCTGAGCGAACACATGAAACCATCGAGCAGCGGGATCAACCTCAACCCCCAGGCAGGAAGTTCCAAAGACACAGTCCGTGATATGCAAAGGATGCTCTCCTGAAGAATCAAGCCCAGCCCTTGAAGTTGAAGAAGTCCAGGGGTGGAAAAGTGCAGAGTCTAAACAAGTTAATACCAGAAGAGAAGTTCCCTAAGATAAGCAGGACCCAAGATGTGAAGGGCAAAGGTATACAGATGAGAACCTTTTTAGGCAATATGAGGCTAAATACACAACCAGTACAAACTCTGCAGCACTGTCATAATATGATGTATCTAGATCCCACCATAAATAGCAAGGCTACATGATTCTGCACCAGTGGCAGATCTCTCAACTGTTTCTATTTTGGAGGAATGTTCTTATTTTCTGTCCTTGTGCGTGATATACTCTATTTTTGGAAGTATGTCCCAGTTTTTTAAATGCGTTTCTGAGTGGTATCTCACATTTATAGTTGAACCAGGAAGAATTATATGCTATTGGTATCAAATGTTATGCCAATTCAATGTCCAGATTTTTGGCCAGATGTTCCTACCTTTCAGGGACCTGTGCACCTATTTTCAATCTGTGCAGGTGGTGAGGTATAACTATTGGTACAACATCAAACTCAATGGCTGCGAGTCCCAGAGAGAGGACTTTAAAGTAGTCCATCCTTCAGGTGATCAAAACATTGAAAATAAGAGATATGTCAGCTGATGGTGTTACATGCTTAATTAGGGAGATATTCCTCAAATTATAAAATGAGGATCTGTTGACAATAGACACCTGGTCCCTAAGAGTGTGCCAGTCATCAAATATCAGACATAGATTATGCACTTTCAACACAAATTCCAGTTTATCACCCTTATAGATAAGCCTGTGGGCAAAACTAAACCAGAAGACTTATGAATGGTGACATGAATTGCCATGGCAGCTATCTTACTGGTGTTGAGTTTCAACTGGTTATCAGTTTGGTAATCATTTGAAATGTCAGGAACTGCTTCAGAAACTCCCAAAATATGGAGATTGAATGGCTGAAAAAACATACTGGCATATACCAAGTCTGAGATGGCCATTTCTCAGAATATTCCCTTTTCTATGAAGTGTGATGATCTTGGAGTTGGTATATATACGTTTGGGGGCATGAGGGACTTGTCCTCTTCACTAAGGGGGTGCAGGGGGGGGGGCTTGCCCCTTATAAAAAACAAGTTTAAAGGAGAAGAGTGATGTCCAATATTCACACTTCTCATTCATTTTCAGTCTTTTTTCCTTTTTTGATGCATCAGGACTCATTACAAGTACCAATATTTCAGTAGGAAGCCTATCAATCATCCAGTTCTTTATGCATTCCCACTCTGAAACAAGTTTGTTTACGGCCAACACAGATTCCTGAAGGAAGGAGAAGAAGAGCTGTGTGACATCAGCATAACAATGAAAAATGTAAACCCCCTTCATATGAATAATATGTCCAAATGACAGAATATATAAGACAAACATCAGTACCCAGAAGACAACCCTGTGGCTCCTTACATATCAAGAGTAAGACTGAGGCAGAATTAACTCCAAACAGAACTCACTGAGTATATATACAATAAGCTAGCAGACAAACCACTGTTGTACAATACAAGAGATATCACAATAATGGGTCAAGTGGTCACACAAGATGTCATGGCCCACCATGTCATATGCTGAAGAGTGATCAAAAAGGACCAAGATGGACTAACAATGTTGATATGTTGCTGTAAGCGATCATTAAATACCTTAACTAGAATAGTTTCAGTGCTATACCTAGAACAACAACTGGATTGGAATAAGTCGAGGATCTGACTGACAGTTAAAACGTAATGTAAATGTATATAGGCAGCCTTGTCACAAGCTTTATCAATGAAGGAGATGTTTGATATAGGTATTTAATTACCCAGATTATCATCCTACAACCATGACTTCTTATGAATAGGAGTAACCTCTGCCTCCTTTAAGAATAAAGGAAAGACTCCATTGATAAGGGACAGTGTGATAATCTAGCAAAAAACTGGACAAAAGACAGCCGAGCAAGATGTTATGAGTTTAGTTGGACCTGGATCTAGTTCTCAAGTAGTGAAATGCATCCTGGAGACCAGTGTAATAAACTCATCATAATCTGGGATATGAAACTCAGACCAGGAATAGGACATCTTGCATTAAAATGATCCACTGAAGACCACTGCAAGAGTCCGTGGATGAAAACTTTACCTGCCATTTCATGGTTTGTGAATTTAAAGAACAATTTCTGGCTGGACAGTGTCCATTTGCCAGGCTTGGGTTTCCTAAGAAGTTTTGTTGAGCAAAATCTGGACATAAAACTAATCAACCTGACAAACATAAACTAAGAATGAATACACTCAGTGTATGTTCACCGACAGAACGCAACTTGGAAGTGGATGGCATGATGATAAGGAGTAGACTGGACATCCTATGTATCCAGGAGTCAAGAAGGAAGGGCAGTGCAGCAAAATTACTATGCCCCACAGCAAGGCTGTGATAGTAAAGAAGAGTGTGGTTCGGCAACAGTTGCAGGAACTTCTAGATCAAACAGGACAACATGAATTAGTGTTAATAATGGGTGACCTGAATGCACATATCAAAACAGACAGAACAGGATATGAGGACTGCCTTGGTCCACATGGGTCAAGCAAGAGGAATAAAGAAGGAGAGGCCATTCTAAATTTGTGTCTGACAAATGCCTTGATGGTGGGCAGCACATAGTTCAGCAAGTGAGACAGTCACAGGATCACATACAACAGTGTCCAACATGCAACTCCGTTAAACTTTCTCATAGTAAGAAAGGGGCCACTGGGGTAGAATCAGCAATTTCAAAGTCATTCCCAACCTGTAGCATAAACCACTGGCTGTCACAATTAGCTACAAGCAGTAGTCAGAGAAGACTCTAAGGTCAACAGAGACCAGGCTGAAAACCTGGAAGTTGACTGGAGAGAAAGCAGAAGAGTTCAAGGAATTACCTGAGGCTCTAGCACCTCAGGAAGAAAAGGAAATAGGTGGAGCTGAAGAAGAATGGCAGCACCTCAGAACAGCATGTGTGAGGGCCAGGTATGGAAATAAGGTCCATAAGGAACGCTGGTGGTGAAATGTAGAAGTCCAGGAAATCATAAAAAGAAAGAAGAAGTGCAAGAAAAACTGGGAGAAAGAAAATATGGACCCGGCTAAGAAGGAATATGGGTTGCCCAGCTAAGAGGCTAAGAGAGGAATTGCAATAGCAAAGAACAAGACATCAGAGACACTCCACCAATTTCTGGAAAGGGGCAGATAAACTCTTTCAGGTTGTAAGGCAAAGACAGAAAGATAAAGAAGATAATCTTCATAAGGGATGCCTGTAACAATAAGGTCACTAGCCCACAGGAAATGAAAGACAGATGGAAGGAGTAGTTTCAACAGCTTCTGAATGAAGAAAACCCCACAGAAGCTGTACTGCCAAATGAAAGAAGATGAAGAGCTCACCACAGAATAAGTAAGAACGCCAGTTTAATAAGAATAAATGGGACATCCAGAACTGTGGGCAGTGCAGAGGTATCAAACTCCTGTCACACTGCAAGAAAGTTCTGGAGAGGGTTACTGATAAAAGAATATGGAGCATAGTAGAAAGTAAGATGGGAAATGAGTGGGTGGGATTCAGATCAGAATACAGCACATTTGACCCGATGTTTGCAGTAAGACAGTTGAGAAGAAGTTAAAATGAGGAAAGAGTCTAAGCGGGCATTCCTAGACTTGGAGAAGTATATGACAAGGTCTCAAGAAAGCTGAAGTCCCTGAAACAGTGGTAGAATTAATACAGGCTATGTACAAGGACCCTGTGACATGAGTATGATCAGTGTTCAGTCTCACAAAGGGGTTCCCATTGGGAGTGGGTATGCATCAGGGTTCAGATCTGAGCACACTGCTATTCATACTGGTGATGGACTACATCAGTAAGTGGGTCGGAGGGGACAGATCAACACTGTTGCTGTATGCAGATGATGTGACATTACAGGCAGACTCTACACAAGAAGAATAGGGGAACGGAATGCAAAACTGAAGGCACATGGAATGAAACTGAGTACTGATAAGACAGTTGTAATAGGAGCAAATGAGGGAAATCAGAAGAAGGTGAAAACTGAGATAGAAGGGAAAACAGTAGAACAGATTAGCAGCTTCAAGTATCTGACAGGTTTGGTTGAGAGGAAGGGAAATGTAAAGGAGGATGTCAAAGCTAGTATCGGAGGGGCTGCAACCAACTGACACAGAATGTCAGGGGTAGTGTATAACAAAAGAAAGCCAAAGAAGCTGAAATGTGAGCTGTACGAAACAATAGTGTGACCAGTACTACTGCATGGTACAGAAACCTGGGCAATAAAGGCAGAGCAGTTGAAGAAGCTAAAGATGATGGAGATGAAGTGCCTGAGACAGGTAGTTGGATGCCCACTATGGGACACATGAAGAAATTAGGGCATCAGAACAGAAGCCAAAGTGGCTTCAATTGCAGAGAAGGTAAAAGAGAACAGATTACAGAAGTTTGGGTACATGGGCAGAAAAGCAGAAAAGAATGTGGTAAAGAAAATTGGGAACAGGCAGGAAGAAGGCAAGAGGAAATGAGGGCGTGCAACAAAGAGATGGATGGATTGTGTGAGAGAAGACCTGTGATAGCCAAGCATGACTGCTGAAGAAGGTAGGAGAGTAGAACTGAACCAAGAGAGATGGTGACAGTGGATTCTACACCCCAACCCCATGTAGAAAATGGGAAAAAGGGATCAATGATTATAACGAGCTGCACTTATCTAAAGAGGAACTGTCAAGTTGTTTGAGTGATTCCTGTTTATTCCCTGTGCATGCAGTGTGATTGTGAATGTACAGATCCCTGACTTCACTTTCTATCGAAACATAAATGACCAAGCATACTTAACCAAAAGTGCTGTTCACCGAAGCAGCACTTTCGGATAAGTATGCTTGTGCCGGTTGTACTATGGTGCGGATAATGGAAAATTCCCTTTTCCCCACTGTAGTGCGAACTTGGAGTGAGAATATTAAAGTAGGAGGGTGTGAGGGGTGCAGCCCCCCACATGGGGGATGCAGGGGGGCTTGCCCCCTGCATAGCAGTAGGCTTAATTTTTTTTTTAAACATACTTCAACGAAAGTGCTTTTTCGGTGAAAGCACTTTCGTTAAAGTGTGTTCGGTAATTATGGATTCGGACATTTGATCTTTCAATCAAAAGTCCTAGATCCATTATATATATATAGTCATGGGAGTAGAAAAGATGCAGGGTACAGTGCCCTACATTAGTGATGCATGCAAGGACCTCCAAAAAACATATTTTGCTATTTTCCTATTTTAGACAAAGCATTCCATTATGAAGCATTTTGTCAATGCAATTTAATAGACACAGTACTTCTCAATATAGTATTTTTATGATTTCAGAATAATTCCAAGGCTGGCACCATGGAATATCCCCCTTACTCATGGTAGAAAGATTTGGAGTTAGTATACAAAAGTGGGGTTGGAGTGAGAGGGGGGCACAACATCTTGTTTTGAAGGTGACTCCTCCCTGCAAAAAACCTTTAATGGCATTAGAGCAAGTTTTTTCACTCCATGTTACATTTTTTATTGTTGCTAGACATACATTATGTGTCTCACGTTTTCAGAAGGAGACAAATTAAAGAAATTAATGACTTACTGGCATGTTAAATACTTTGTTATCCTTTAAAACAGCTACATTGTTAAACAATATAAACCAGATTTCTTTCTGCTATATGCTTGTGTCAATCAGTTCCTTGTAATATTTGTCTGTTTCTATTGCTTTTTACACATTGGTCTGACAGCTGTTTGACTTTAGAGCCCTCACAAGCTCACACACTGACTTTTGGGGGCTGGTTGCATAACAGGCCCAACCTTAAAGCAACACTAAGTTTTTCCAAGAACTATTGCTACCTCTATCAGGGAGTATACATTACTCTTTTCTTTTTGCTTCTGAAGGCACCATGGGTTGGGCTCTGGCAGGTTGTGATTAATGCAGAACTTAAATGCCTAAAAGAGCTAATGCTTTGTCAACAGATGTGGCCTTCCCCAACAGCTGAGAACAGTCATGTCAACTTCATTATTCTAAACAGTGTCATTAACCTATATCCTGTTCTCTGGGTATATCACATTCCTTGAGTCTTATTGTCACCTCTGAGTCAGAGCTCATGTAACTTGAAGTGCAGAATTCAATGCATTGTTTATTATTCCATCTATCTTTTGTATTATGCCCTGCAGGATGTGTTTAGTTGTATAAGAAACACTATTATAAACCTTATTTCTGCAAAATGGGCTACTTTGGCAACAGTCAGACAACAAACTGTAAAAACGCTGAAGTAGGTGCCAAGTATCTGAACACTGTACTCACTATTTAAACAAGTAAAACTTTTATTATCCATCAGTTTTATAATTAACACTGTACAGGCGAGCACGCTACCAGGGACAACAGCTGCTAGATTCTACCTTACCCCATATGAGTTCCCCCCAATAATGAATATGCTTTTTATTTCCTTAACTCTAACACTCTTGTTGGTGTCTAGTTAGAGAAGACAGTAATATAAATGAGTTATACAGTATAAAGTTAGAAAACTTTGCAAATATAAGTTATAATTCACATTTAACCTAACCAGACTGCTCTGTAGACATTAATACTGAATAAAGTATAATGGACTATGGACATTTAATGCTAAATAACTTATCTTAGTCTCAAACTCACTGATTGTTTTCAGTCATCCCATGCTAAGACCAGGGTCTTACTTTACAAATTGCATTGCTCACTCTTTCCTGATTCACTGCATCCCCCACTTCCAGTGTCAGGTACTGGCTTATCCAACCCTTTATAAGTTGTGAGCACCATATTTGAATCCCACTGCAGCTGTTTGCTTCCTCAACATGAGTGCCCCTAAAGTAAGTTTATTTAACGAGATACAATTGTTTTTCTCAAGCTTCTTATACCATTGTGTTGCTATAGTTCTTAGTTGTACTACCATTTGTTTTATAGAAATGTAAAGCAATCATTGCTGCTAGCATACAAGACCATCTTGATTATACCTGGGTTGAAAAAATACTGAAGTATTTGTACCAGCTATTTGTTCTTAACTTTAATGCAATGTTTTGTAGGAGGGAAGTTCAATAGGCATAAGTGGTTGAACTAATGTTATAGTGCAACATTCTTTAGTCGCCAGTTATCTACTGCATTTTATGTGCAAATGTTCAAAGAAAGTAATTGAAAAGGGCTGCTATCACTGGTCACTAGTCATTTACCGCATTACCTGCTTAAATTAATAAGTATAGAGCTGTATTTCTTCATTGTCAGTTAACTACTGTATTGTAAGTCTAAACAAGCACGTGATGAATTGAATTCATTTGTCGTTTTGTTAGCTGCTGCATAGTCTGATTTAATTAAGTTAAATGCTTTCTTATTTTATCTTTAATTAGTTATTGTACCTAAAGTTAAAAGGATTAAGTAAGTGGAAGATTTATTACATGATAGCATTAAAGCTTACATGTTAACTTGAAATATACATTACAGCAGCTTAAATAGTTAAGGTTAGATTACAATTGATTACGTGCAAGTTATATTGAGCTATTGAGTAAGTTCAAGCATAAGGAGTTCTGCATACTGTTACATTGTTTCATATAATTACTTAAACTAATAACTATTACATTAGGTACAACTGCAGCTATATGTATCCTGCAAATGATATTTTTTCACTGTGTCTCACTGCTCTATCTAAATTAGTTATACAGTATAAAATTAGAAAACTTTGCAAATATAAGTCATACTTCAAATTTAACCTAACCAGATTGTTGTGTAGACATTAATGCTGAATAAAGCATAACAGACTATGGACATTTAATGCTAAAGAACTTACCTTAGTCCCAAAGTCACTGATTGGTTTTTAGTCATCCCATGCTAAGACCAGGGTCTACCTGCTCCGTTCGCCCTCGCTATGCTCACTCCGCTCCCCTACCCTACCCCAATTCCACCCCACCCCTACTACAACTAAATTTATTTTCAGCTATCTACTCCCACTTCATATGACCAGCCAATCAATAGAAGGTATCTATTAAGTATACTGCATCACAATATCCAATCACTGGATATCCTCCAATCCCAACCCACAATTATTAGCTCACACATTGAAGTCCACTAATCACTTTCTACCTACTACTAACAGTTAGTTTGCAAAAATCTTTTACTCTTTTAGATCACCATCTAAAAGTCTTAAATTAAGAATATCACATATATCATATACGTCATAATATCCCATAAAATGATCAATTCTAGCAACATAAAAATGATACCACTATATCCAACAATACTTATAATTGGTTCCCTAGCTGCTCATTTAACTGCTTATTCACATTTAAACATATCTCCACCCAGCCAGAAAAGTACATCCCCTTTCCCATATCAAAAACACCTGTGAACTTTAAAATATCTCCAGCTATTTTCAACACCACCTTCATTGATCAATTCACTTATAATATACCTCCACATAATGTTTCACTTCACATCTCTCATAGGTTTCATAAAACCATGATTAAATTTCTTAACACTATAGTGAACACAGCATCCAAGTTAATAATAAGTGGCAATATCCATCCAAATCCAGGCCCTAAAACCACCCCGCAATTACTTAGCAATACACCCATGAAGCCTCGGAGTATATTAAGTCTACCTCAAAAAAGATCAGATTTTTTAATTCTAAACATAAACCTTAGGAGTATAGTTAATAAGGTTTGGGAGCTCTATGCCACCCTCTCTCTCTACTCACTGGATATAGCTCTTTTAACAGAAACCTGGCTGAAGCCTCACATATATGACAATGAGATTATCCACCCTGGTAATAATATTCTTAGGTTAGACAGAAAAGAAAAAAGAGGTGGGGGTTAGGCATAGTATTTAAAAAGAACCTTACTTTGCAAACGCTAAACCAAAACATCCCAATTTTTAATAATGCTGAGATTTTATTCACCAAATTAACAATAAACTCCAATAAACATGTAATCATAATAGGAACTTATATTCCATCTGGCAATAACATTGCTAACATAGAACACATACTCCGTTGGATCTCTGAACATATTAAAATGGGAGAATTCAACACAGATTGGACTAGTTGTAACTCACAGAATACCATCAATCACATTAACCTCCATGACTTCACACAAATCATCCAAAGCCCCACCAGAATAGACAGAAAATCAGACAATCTAACCTTGACTGGACCCTTAGCAACAAACCCTCACACTGTCAACACTCTGGTTATCTTCCTGACAGCCTCAGCGATCACTTAGCAACCTTTTTACCAAGACAAAGGACTGACTCTCTTAAACATACCATTTACTGAGACATCCAGACCAAGAAAAAAGTAACCCCCCACACTCTAGTATCCACCCTCAACCAATGTAACTGGACTCCTTTAAAAGTCCTGTCCCTAGACTCAGCCATGGAATATTTTAACAACACATTCTTCAATATTCTCAATGAATTAGCACCACCAAGGACAATTAGAGCAAAAGCATACCATACCCATGGCTAACTAAAGAAACTAGAGCTCTTCTTAAAATAAGAGAAAAGGCCTGGGAAATATGGCACACAAATAAATCCCTATAAAATTGTTTACTATACCAAGAACTCTGAAACAAAGCCAAAAATCAAATTAAACAAGGTAAAAAAAAATATTAGACTGACATACAGCAGGTTCAGCAATAAAATCCACAAACATTTTGGTCAGCAATCAAAACAATCCTACATCCTAGACAAGCATCTACCCCACCTCCCTCAACCCCAAACAATTCAGGTAGTAATGCAGAGCAATTTAATGAATGTTTCACTGAGAGTATCGCACTAACCAAAAATAACTGTCACTCTCCACCAAGTGTACCCTTAATAGAAAAGATAGACAATGGCACATTCTCCTTCCACCCTGTCTCTACAAATACCATAAAAAACTACTTAAAAAATAAAGACAACAACAATAGCACCTGATAACCTGCCAGCAGAATATCTCAAGATAGCAGCTGATGCTATTTCCTATTTTTATCAATTGTTCTATTACTGAACACCAAGCCCCACAAGTCTGGAAAGTTTCTCACATAATCCCCCTTCAACAAGGAGGTAATTCAACAGAACTATTCAATTACAGACCCATGGCTATACTATCACTCTGCAAAATTCTTGCGAAATGTATTCATACTCAACTAAGACACCACCTCTCAACTAATTTCCTTTTAGCCAGTTCTCAACATGCATTCAGACCTAACAATAGCTGCCCTCTTGAGTTTTACCAGTACCATAAATCTATATAGGTGTGAAGGCAAAATAGCCTAATCTGTATTTCTTGATATGTCCAAAAGCTTCAACACAGTCTCCCACCACAAACTTCTATGTCCACTTTCCAACCTAAATCGTAGTCCCTCTGCTCTCATTTGGTTCAAATGTTATCTAACAGGTCGTCAGCAAACAGGAAAATGTTTACAAGACCCCTCATCCCTACTTTCAGTCTCATTAGTGGTCCCACAGGATTCCATTCTTGGCCCCTTCTTTTCAATATCTTTACAAATAATCTGAACACAGCTACTTCCCTAGATACCCTGATCGAATATGCAGATGATTCCACACTTATACGTGCGGCCAACACTATTACACAACTTCAGGACATAACAGAAAAATCTTCTCTGTAATAGAAACATGGTTCTCCAACTCACAGCTCATACCTAATCCTAGTAAAACCAAACGTATGGTCTTCCAGAGAACTAGAACCTCAGTCCCCCCTCCTAGCTTTTCCATTACTGCTTCATGTAAAACAATTATTACATCCGTAACCCAGACTAGACTTCTAGGTGTCATTATCAATAATAACATGAGATTTGACCTACCCATATCACAAACAGTTGAGCCTTTATGGTTCTGTTGTTCTTAGCTTTAGGCCTCAGTAAACTGGAACTAATAGGTAGCGTCATTCTGGTTTGCCTGGAAAGAAGTTTTTGGACAGGTATGCCAAGAATATTGTCATGGAGGTATGTTTCTGAGATTAAGTAAATTCAAAAAGACATCAGTATTGTCACACTTTGACCTTTCAAGCAATTGCTTTGCACTCTGCACTGCACATTCAGCTAGACCATTTGACTGTGGGTATTCAGGACAGCTAGTAACATGTGCAAAGTCTCATTCTCTTGCAAATCTCTGAAACAACTGACTAGTAAATTAAGTACCATTGTCAGAAATAACTTTGTGTGGACTACCATGGACTGAGAAATGATGTTTCAACTTAATAATAACAGTAGTGGATGTTAGCATAGGTAGTAAGTCAATCTCAAACCAGTTCGAATAGGAGTCTACCAGTACCAAGTAGTGTTGATTATTCCACTCGAAGATATCAGTGGCTACTGTCGGCCAAGGTAGTTCAGGGACTTGACTTAGATGAAGTGGTTCTCTTTGTAAATGCGGTCTAGTACTATTGCATGCTGAACAAGAAGGAAGTACATTATCAATGTCTCTCAGTAATGAAGGCCAAAATACTAATTCTCTCACTCTTCTCTTAGTGGATGTAGAACCTGGGTAATCACATTGCAAAATTTGGATATATTCTTGTTGTAAGGAAGCAGGAACAACAATTTTAGGACCTTTGAAAATAATGCCATCTTCCATCAACATTTCATCTCTGTAAGGAAAATAGGTTTGCGCTTCAGGTGGTACACTAGATTGCTTTGACAGCCATACAGCGTTAATGTAGTGATTGAGATTTTGCACAATTGGATCAGTCTTTGTGTGATCTATTAACTCATTCAGCCTAGTGGTAGAAAAATTATGCACTGCCATCATGTCAAAGTCAAAATTCTCAGCGTCAAGCTGTTCCGTCATAATTCTGAGTGATCTGGATAAGCTATCAGCCAGATAGAGTAGTTTGCCTTTTGTATAGACCACATTGAAGTTGTACTTTTGCAATTTCAGCACCATACTTTGTAATCTCGCTGGAGCTGAATGAATAGGCTTCTTTAGAATAGTAACTAGAGGTTGATGGTCAGTTTCAATCTGAATAGCTTGACTATAAATATAATCATGAAACTTGGAACATGCAAATACTATTGCCAAAGGTTCCTTCTCAATTTGAGCATACTGCATCTCAGTTTAGGTAAATGTTCTAGATGCATAGGCTACTGGTCTCCACTCTTGAAGTATAACTGCACCAAGACCAAATTTTGAAGCATCACAAGAAAGAGCGACTGGTCTGTTCACATTGTAGTATCTTAATGTAGGTGGGGTGGCAATTTTCTGCTTGACGTCTTCAAATGTCCCCTGGTGGTGGTCCAACCATGACCATGTGACCTTTTTGCACATCGGCTCTCTTAAAGGTGCTGTCAACTGACTGAAGTCTGGTATAAACTTGCCTAAATATTTGACAATGCCTAGGAAATTACATAGAGCTTGAATATTGTCTGGTGCTGGCACCTCAAGGATAGCCTCCTGCTTGGTCAGGTCTGGTCTCAAGTTAGGACTGGCAAATAAATGACCTATATATGTAATAACTTCTGGTAGCCTGAATTTGTACTTCAGATGATTGAGCTTCAAGTTTACTTCACATGCTCTGTCTATAACTCTCTTTAGGTTTCTGTCATGCTCTGCCTCATAATTGTCTCCAACCAATAAATCATCTACTATTATGGCACAAGAATAACCAGAAAAAATTTGCTCCATTGCATGCTGAAAGACTTCACTTGCAGAATTTATTCCAAATGGCATCCTTAGGAATCTGTGAACCTATGAATCTGTATCTGCCAAACAGGGTACCAAAAGTGGTTAGTAATGAGGATTTGCAATCAAGCATCACTTGCCAAAAATTAACTTTTTGCATCCAAGACAGAAAAGACAATGGCATTCAGTATTAAGGCTGCGACTTCTTCGACTGCACGCATTGGATGATGTGGTCTCTTTAATGCTTTGTTCAAATCTCTTGGGTCAATACATATTCTGATTTCATCTGGGCTTTTTTGTGAGCTGCTACCATAGACGACACCCATCCAGTTGGTTCTGTAACTGAACAAATTACACCTTGCTGCACCATTTTATCCAGCTGAGCCTTAACTTTATTCTGTATAGCTATCAGAACTTTTCTTACTGGTCTGACTACTGGAGTGACCTCTGGGTCTAACTTCATGGAAAACACAACTGGAAGTTTGCCCAACTTGTCAATGAAAACATCAGCATACTTGAGAAAATGGCTTCAGAAAAAATGGAACTCGGAGATGCACTTATGTGATGACCTTCTTTGATAAAAGAAAGCAGATTAATTCTCAAACTGTCTTCAAGACCCAGTAAAAACTGTACTGGCCTTAAGAGTATGTAGAATAACAAGTTGTAACAGTTCTTGACAAAATAACATGAAAGCATCACTGAGCCTACGGTTTGAATTTCTTCATCTCCATAAGCAACAAGTTCTGCACTACTGGCCACATTGAGTTGTTCATTAGTTCTCATTTTGGCAAATGTGTCTGCTGATATAACATTACACTTTAAACCAATGTCTACTTTAAGCTCTGTGGATTTACCATTGATCCAGACAGTACAAAACACTTCACTCTTTGCCAATAAATCCACTGCATCAACTCTTTCACCAAGCACTGATACACCATCTACATAGAAAACTGACTGCTGCATCTCTGCTTGATCAACTTGGTTTGTTGTGTGACCTTTCTTTACAACTGTGTGAGGTTTACTTGATTTGCAAAACTTTTGAAAATGGTTCCATTGTTTATACGTGTGACATTGCTGACTCATGATTTGCACCACAACTGTGACAGTTAACAATAAAGCTAGACTTGAATTTTGCTGATTCATGCTTGTACTTCACTGAGCATGCTCCTTTAACTGAACTAGCCGTAGAACTTTCTGGAACGCTATGTGGTTTCCCTACTGGGCCAATAGGGGCTGTGGCTGCCATGTGCTTATGGTAAAGTAAAAAATGTCTACAAGTACGGCAGGTGCAGGGCCATACCAAACCGGGGATAAGTGAACAAGCGGCCATCACCAAAGTGTAATAAGAGCAGCAATAAAATAAAGATGAATAAATAACTATTTAATGGTCCCAAACCGGTTTCGGCAAAACTGCCTTCCTCAGTGGGATGTATAACAAAGCCAATATAATCATGCCATTTATATAAATCATTCCCTCCAATGAAAGTTCAGCCTTACATATTATTTCCTATAACAAATGTAAACACATTTACCTAACAAAATCAAACAAATAATATGCAATACTATTTTGTTATTAAGTGGAAATCGCAAATATTTATATATTTTTTTATTTTTTTTATATTTTTATAAGTGATCATTGAGCCCCGGTGAAAAAGGACCCCCCCCCCCCAATTTTATGATCCAATATTTCTCTTTTTTGTTAAGGATCGAATGCCAACCCTGCCTATTGCTTCTGTTACCATGAATCTTATCTATAATCATAAAATAAAACTGTGCAGTACAGTGGGTAATGCAATGTCTATATAATGCATTGGTCAATCCCTTGTTATGTATATCACTCCAATGTTTTAGCTTTGTTTCTCAGGTCAGTTATATAAGCTGCAAAAGTTTCCCCTGGTTTCTGATCTCTTGTGTAAAGCAAATGCCTCTCTAAGGTAATATTTGCCTGGGGGGTTACACATCTCTGAACTTGTGCTTCAAACACTCGGGGACTTCCCTTGATTCATCCTGTACAACAATATCACGATTTTCACTTTCTCCCTCATATACTGCTGGTGCATACACAAATGAGCGCTCTCTTTCTATGGCCTCTGACCTCTTAACAAAATGAATGCCTTATTGCGTGCATCTTTATCTGAATAAGCTGCTTGTATAAAATTATCGTACTCTTGCTCACTTATTCTCCAATTTTCTGCAATATTCTGATCAAATACAAGTGGTGAGGGCTTTTGAAATCCATCTGCCATATTAACACATGCCAGTGAAGGGTTTTGCAAATAAGCATGAACACATACACATATACATATGCCAGTATTTGTAACTTTGCCCAATACCACAACAACAAGCCTCTGTATAACTGAATTTTGCGAAATAAGTTTCTCTCAGGCATTGTAATACTCTTGAAATTATTGTATTGCAAAAAGTCACCTCTTATCAGTGTAAGAAACATATCAAACAACTGCACGATGCAAGCCTCTGTGTAACTGGACTTTGCGAAATAAGTCTCTAGGGCATGTAGCACTCTTGAAATTATTGTCTTGCAAAAGTAATTTATCAGAATTTTAAGAAACATCACAAATAACTTCACGATGTGAATGAACTGGGCAAGTGAGGCTCAGAGTCAATAACATTTCAAAGTAATTGCATTTTATGAATAAACTGTACACAGCATACTGAAATTTCCCCAAAATGGTGGTACCTTGCTAGGCAACTCTTTACAATGCAAGAAACACTCTGTAATGGCGGCACTTTGCGAACAGACACACCCAGCACAATAAACTTTTCGAAATGGTTATATTTTGACTGTACTTCACAAAATAGTTGCACTTTGCACACAAATAAACTCTTCAGAATACATACACAGTAATAAGTACACACTGTAAGCACTTTTACACACTTTGAGATCCTTTAAATAACTTTAGTTATGCCCTTGATACAATGTGAAGCTGTAGTTAAGCCAAAACATAGCCCTTTGCTAAAAAAACATAGTCGTCTTACTTTATTTATGCTTAATGTGCACTTTTTGCCCTTGTTATATTCGTTTTGCTCGTTTAATCTCTTTTCATGCCCGTTGTACTTTTCTTGCGCTCATTCTACTTTAAACGTGCCTGTTTTGCCCTTAAATATCCTCGTTTTGCTTTAAACGTGCTCGTTTTGCTTTTCTGATAATTGTTTTGTCAAATGTCATTATTTTAAACATTTGCCTTAGTTAAGAAACCTTTTGTTTCTCCCGCTTGTTTAATAATGCGGTTTGTGCCCTTGTAATGCTCCATTTTACCTTTTTTATAAAACAAGTAGTTTGCGCAAATTCTCATTACCTTTGATTCTTTTCTGGCTGTTTTTCATGCTCATTTCTCTTAGTTTACCTTCACTGTCATCTCTGCACCTCATGACTCCAAATATTATTCTCTGCGATCCCGATTCTGACACCATGTCGCACACCTAGTTTGGACACAATAGAAGAGTCTTCGTGGGTTCTGTTCAAGCAGCTTTATTATATACAAGCACATCACAATAGACGTTTACTGACTTTAACTTAAGTAACTTATATACAAACTGTTTGAATCATAATTGCTTACTCTTTGGCTGCACTCTCAAAATGGCACTAGGAATGGCACATGTCTGACATTTATACGTGCACGTTACGTCTTTGATATGCTTCTTAAAGACACAGTACACAGCACGTACACTCTGATCTACAAGACCTATTCTAATTGCTAAGAATTATGCTCCACAAATAAATCGTTATTAAATGTAACCAAATCAAAGAATACTTTTAGTGACTCTCTATATTCTAGTTATGTAGCCAAAATCTGGAACACACAGTCTCAAAATACTTCTCTCTTCAAAAAAATTGCTCAAAAGCTTAAGTTTAATAAGTGTCTCTGCTCATGTAACGATCCTGGATAAATATCTTTACTCATGATTGATCTCTGTAACAAGTACAATAAAACTTTAATCAGTCTAAGGCCACAATTGCTTTTCTGTAACTCCTCTACCTTTTAGCTACCTTTTTAACTACCTTCTCTTCTTTCATCTTATCTAATAATTTATAGTTTAAATATATATATATATATATATATATATATATATATATATATATATATATATGTGTGTGTGTGTGTGTCTTATTTTTAAGATCCACAGTAATTTAGCTTTGTCTGGCAAATCATGTTACTCTGATCTCATTCTTTATTTGTGGTTTATATTGTCTCTCTACATTATAACTTTCCGCCTGATAAAGTGATGTAATTTTTTTGTATGTGTCCACCGTTGTATAACTTGTATAATTTGTTTGTATCTACCACTGTATAACTTGTATGACTCATGTCGGCGTTATATGTGTTTGTATGCAGAGCTTTTTCCTCAGGCCTCCACTGAAAATGGGTACTCACCCAGTTGGACTTTCCTTGTAAACAAAAATAAAACAAAAATAAAATAAATAAAATAAAAAGAAATGTGGAGATATACATGTATATATTAAAATGTAATTTTGATGATCATTATGAATTAACACAGATTGCAGTGATATCTGTAAGTAGGGAACCTTGAAGTAGCCTTCAGGGGATGGGGTATAAGCCTCCCAGCAGGGAGGAAAAAATGCCACTAGCTGCATATTTCCCGTAGTGCATCAGTCACAGCTTTTTTTTGTGCTACTTTCTAGCTTTACAAACACTTTTATGTTTGTTAGCTTTTTTCCAAGTTGTTATTCTGTGTATACTTTGCACTCACTGTTTTAGCTTGTCAATTGGGATTTTCTATAGTCACCTTATTGCTTATAGTTATCAGTTAGGTAGACAACCATTTATTCACAATAGTCAGACATTCCTCCTAAGCTGTACTGAAGATATCTCTGTAGACAGTAATTTGTATATCTGAAACTGCACTTTGATGGCTTGAATAAACGTGACTGATTTCCTATGAGATTCTGACTGTGTCTTTCTTGTCTTCGTCTTAGTGTGTTCAATTCATTTTTTGGGCAGAATCCGTGTTTTCCAACCAAAGGCTGGTGTGGGCACTTCTGAGAGTTCGTTCTACAGCTGAGTAGCATGGGTACTTCTGAGAGTTCATTCTACAGCTGAGTAGGTTTGGTTCTGACTTTGCTGTTTGGAAACAGTAATCTGCATCTAATAAGTGCACTCTCGGGTGCTCCACATTTTAAAAGCTTTGTTACACTGCGGTACCACCGCAGGCAGCACTTGTGGTGTATTCAATGGACTGAGTTATCTTGCCTTAGCTAATGTTCTTTGGTGGCGGGGGGGTGGATGACGTAAGGACTGTGAGACAGGAGTGTTTTTTTGTTTTTGGTCAATAAAGGTTGAGCTGGTAGCAACGGCACATGGTTGTCCCGCGTCTTCTTGCTAAAGCAAAAGAACACGACATGGTGTCAGAAGTGCTGTGTGGCTGTGACTGGGATTGCTGACCACTTATTGAAGACCGTATGAGTGGCCTAGTGACGTGGTGAGCGGACATGTCGGACGAAGAGAATGGTCGGCAGCCGCGGGCTAGAATTAGCATGGCGGCTAGCGCTCCCAATGCTACGTTTAGCATTCAGCCGCCGGAGCCCTTTGATTTTTCTAAGCCTCATGAATGGACACGATGGATACGCTGCTTCAACGGTTCCGCCAGGCCAGCAATCTATCTTCAAGCTCAGAAGGAAATCAGGTGAACACCCTGATATACTGCATGGGTGATGAGGCAGACGACGTCTTGAGAGGCCTCAAGCTAACCGATGCAGAGCAACAGGAGTATGTTAAAGTGAAAGACGGCTTCGAAAGATTTTTTATTGTCAAGAAGAACATTGTTTATGAACGTACGATTTAACATGCAAACAAGAACCGAATGAGACTGTTGATGCTTTTGTTACTGCACTGCATGCATTAGCTGAACACTGCAATTATGGGACGCTGCACGATGAGCTCATAAGAGACAGAATTGTTGTGGGCTTGGCTGACACCAGACTGTCCGAGCGGATGCAGATGGAAAAAGAGCTGGACTTGGAGAAAGCTGTAAACATGGCCAGACAGTCTGAGGAGATAAAGAAGCAGCAGACGGCTTTGAGGTGCGACAGTAGTGCACTGCAGTATAACGTGAATACTGTGCAGACACCACTTGACACCAAACGCCGGCCGGAGACCTCGAAAGGTTGGGGCAAGTCCTTCACACCGACTTTTCAGCGACAGACGCAAAAGAGTAAAGACGCTCCAATCTCGCAGTGTTACAGGTGTGGGGGCCCATTTCATCAGAAACTCCTATGCCCGGCGACTGCTGCAAGATGTCACTCGTGTGGGAAAAAGGGCCACTATCAGCGAGTCTGCAGGCAGATTAAGGTGGTGCAGTGTATCGTGGAGGACGAGGAGCTAGGAGAGCGAGAAGAGCAGGGCTTCTTCCTTGGTTCTGTCTCCTCCGGGAACCGTTCCTGGATTGTGGAGGTTCAAATAGAGGGCACATCTATGACTTTCAAGCTTGACATGGGGGCGGATGTCACTGTTATTTCTAAGTCAGACCTGGATAAGTTGTTCAGTGGGAAGAATGCTCCTGTGCTCCAGCAGCCGGAGAAACCCTTGTTGGGTCCTGGAAGGACGCCACTGGAGGTTACAGGATTCTTGGAGCTTCAGCTTGGTTATGGACAAAGACAGACATGCGAGAAGGTGTATGTTGTTAAAGGACTCCATACGCCCGCTTTTAGGTCTTCCTGCTATTTTGGGGCTGGGTCTCCTAAAGCGTGTTGATACTATCACCATGGAGTCTTTGAAGACCTCATACCCTGAACTGTGCTCTGGGCTGGGAGTAGTGCAGCGGAAATACCACATAAAGCTTCAGCCAAATGTGGTGCCATACTCTCTGAAGACCCCCAGGAGGATACCACTACCATTGATGGGGAAAGTGAAGGAGGAGCTAATGAGGATGGAGACGCTGGGTGTTGTTACCAGAGTGGAGGAACCTACTGACTGGTGCGCAGGCATGGTTGTCGTTCCAAAGAAGGACAGTAACAGACTGAGACTGTGTGTAGATTACACTAAGTTAAATGAATATGTATGCAGGGAGAGGTTCGTGCTGCCTTCGGTTGAGCAGAGTCTTGGGATGCTTGCCGGGGCGAAGGTGTTTAGTAAACTGGATGCCAATATGGGATTTTGGCAAATTCCTTTGTCAGAGGAGTCGGCTGCGCTTACCACATTCATAACCCCCTTTGGGCGTTTTTGCTTCAATCGCCTTCCCTTTGGCATTAACTCTGCACCCGAACACTTTCAACCGATGATGTCAGAGGTCATTGAAGGGTTAGAGGGTGTGGTTTGCCACATGGATGATGTGCTGGTCTGGGGTCGTTGCCAGGAGGAGCATGATGCCCGACTTCATGCTGCATTAAAGAGACTGGAAGAGGCAGGCATTACACTGAATGTGGGAAAATGTGACCTGTCGAGGAGCAAAGTGACCTTCTTGGGCCATGTCATCACAGATTCTGGCATAAGCCCAGACCCAAGGAAGACTGCGTCCATCACGGAGATGAAAGCACCTGCTACAGTAGGAGAACTCAGGAGTTTCCTGGGCATGGTGAATCAGGTGGGAAAGTTCATCCCTCATTTGGCTGAGAGGATAGGGCTCTGAGAGACCTATTATCAAAGAAGAACAGCTGGTACTGGGGTGGGGACCAGGAAAAGGCATTCAATGACTTAAAAGATGCGATCACCTCACCTCCAGTTTTGGCTGTATATGACCCGAGCAGGGATACAAAGGTTTCTGCGGATGCATCATCCTTTGGGTTAGGGGCGTGCTGCTGCAACAATGGGAGGACGGTTGGAGACCTGTGGCATACGACGAGGTCACTCTCACCTACAGAGCAACGATATGCCCAGGTCGAGAAAGAGGCTCTAGCGTCTACCTGGGCATGTGAACGCTTCCGAGATTACCTATTAGGTAAATCGTTTTGCCTGGAAACTGATCACAAACCTCTGGTTTCATTGCTTGGAGGTCAAGCACTGGATCTTCTACCGCCTAGAATCCAACGCTTCAGGATGAGACTGATGCAGTTCTCATACACAGTGCAGTATGCTCCAGGGAAATCACTGTGGGTGGCAGATGCTCTGTCACGTTCTCCACTTAAAACCAAACTAACACTGGAGGAAACAGAGTTAATGGAAGACACGGATATCACGTGAACCGCATTGTGGAAAATATGCAGGTGAAGCCATCTTTCCTCCAGACACTACGGGACCAGCTGAAAGCAGACAGTGTGTGTGCGGGTTATGGAATTGTGCAGTCAGGGTGGCCGCTGTATGCGAACCAGGAACCCTTACTGAAGAGCTACTGGCCAGATCGTTCTACATTAACAGTGAAAGATGGGTTGCTGTTAAAAGATTCACGTCTTGTTATCCCATCCGCCATGCGTAACGATGTGTTGTTAAAATTGCATGAGGGACATCAAGGCATTGTGAAGTGCAAAGCCAGAGCCTGTCAGACTGTCTGGTGGCCTGGACTCAGCCAACAGATAAACGACATGGTTTTGGGATGCAGGACGTGCATCTCAGAGAGAAGGAATCATCCTGAGCCTCTCATCCCAACTGAATGTCCTGACAGACCATGGCAAAGAGTGGGCACGGATTTGTTTGAACTGAAAGGAAATACTTACCTTCTTGCTGTGGACTACTTATCCAGGTTTTTTGAGATCGCATTGTTGAAACACAGCAAATCCAACGAGGTCATCACCCACCTCAAGTCTTTCTTCGCCGCCATGGCATCCCAGAGGTCCTCGTGTCTGATAATGGACCTCAGTTTTCTGGGCAGTCTTTTGTGGACTTTGCAACTGCTTATGGCTTCGAGCATGTCACAAGCAACCCCAGGTTCCGCAGAGTAATGGGGAGGCTGAGCGTCGGTTCAGACTGTGAAGAACCTGCTGAAAAAAGTGTCGATCCGACATGGCTCTTCTGGCGTACAGGACAACGCCACTGCAGAATGGATATAGCCCTGCGGAACTTCTCATGGGACGTCGGTTGCGGACTTCTCTTCCGATTCACCCTTCGCAGTTGGACCCTGTGCTGCCTGACTGGAGAAGGCTTGTGGAGAGAGAGGAGAAGAGGATGTATAATGCGGTAAACTACAACAGACGCCATCGGGCAAAGCCGCTGGGTGATGTGTTGCCCGGTGACCAGGTGTGGGTGACAGATATGAAGACACCAGGTACTGTAAATCAAAAACATTACTCACCGAGGTCTTTTAAGGTAGACGTGCCACAAGGGACTGTCTTGAAACCGTGTGCATTTGATTCCTTACCTGTACCTGAGTGTGAATCAACTCCTGTGTGTCAGGAAAGTGTGTTAAGTAAGACTGTTGAGGCCTTGCCACCTTACAATGGCCTTCCACGGAAACCCAGGTACATAGTGATGTTGTGAGGACCAGATCAGGAAGAATTATTAACAAGCCGGACCGATTGGATCTGTAGAGATCAGTCTGCAAATAGCAATGTCATTTGTGTTATAGTAATGCGAACAATGGCTAAGTGAGCATTTTGTGTTGATGTTCCAAGTTCGTAGTGAAGTTGAAGAAATTGAATAGTTCCGGGTTTTGTAATAAGAGAAAAAGGGCCTTAAAGAAAAGGAGATGTGGTGTATTCAATGGACTGAGTTATCTTGCCTTAGCTAATGTTCTTTGGTGGCGGGGGGGTGGATGACGTAAGGACTGTGAGACAGGAGTGTTTTTTGTTTTTGGTCAATAAAGGTTGAGCTGGTAGCAACGGCACATGGTTGTCCCGCGTCTTCTTGCTAAAGCAAAAGAACACGACAGCACTGTTTCTGTAAGTAGGGAAGGAAGAAATTGCTGGACATACCAGTGCTATATTACTGGAATAACAAAGTGTACTTAGTAGATTGGAGGTCCACAGCCAAAATCTTAATATTTACAACCACTGAAGTTAAAGATCGTTGCATCACTGACATGCATGTAAAGTGGATTATTTCACTTTTCCAAAAATGGTGCAACTTGTATGATATCACTCTGTGGTCGTTTGGGAGGGTTCCTTCTAAAAAAAAAACGTGATTCATGCAAACCTATAACACAATATATTGCACATGCAGGTTTATAGTTCTGCACCTCTGGATTCTGTTCATTAGGTCATTCTCAGAATCATTGCCTGGTCATTTGCAACATGGAAAATTGTACTTAAAAACTCAGAGTTTATTTTTTTTTACTTTAAGGTCTAAAGTTAAATTACAGGCAGAAAGGTAGACAATGGACAGGTTAATGTAGAATACAGTATGCTGAGAGTTTAAGTAGTCATTTTATACTAAGAAGTGAAGTTTTGGTCATATTTAATACAGATTTCATCTGACATGTCCCATTACCTCTTATTTTGCTACCTCCCTGTCTAGTGCAGAAATCAAGGGTACTTTCACAAACCAATGTGGGATCAGCATCACAGAGTGATTCCCGCATTGTACTAGGCCTTTTAAACTGATTTATTTGTCACATGGCATACAACAAAGGTCTGCACTTGTGCTGTTCATAGACCATTAAGGCCATCAGGTTCATTTGATAGCATTGTATCATATGCTGTCATACTCAGCTGGACATAATTAGACTGGATGTAAGCACCTTACATAATGAAACTGACTGTAAACAAGAGTTAGCACAACAGTCTGACAGAGGCACTACAGGTGTGCTTTTTAATGTTATAACACATGTATATGTGCATTCATAATGGAATGCATAGCATCTGAATATCTAACAGCTGTAAGATTCTTTCAGGCATTTGCAGTCATGCTAAGTCTCTTTGTAGCATTCCCTTACAAAGATCTGAAGAACATGTTATCAGCAGCACAATAAATCACAAGGAAGACATTCACTCGTATCTGGTGCTTTTACTAGAAGCATCAGGGTTCAGCCTTCTGACAATGAATCCTTCCACAGTGAGTCCTTGCTTCAAACAAGCCCCTGTCTTAACCTTTACCTCTGTACCAATCATGTCCTGAGGGTGATATCTGGCTTCAATAATGCCTCTACTTATAACACTATAGAGCATCTTGGTGTAAAACCATCCCTTGCCAAACAACTCGGTGCCATAACACTTGACACTTGAGATGCATTTCCCACTTAGATTATTATAACACTGTTTATCCTTTTCTATTTTAACACCAGTTAGAATGTCACATTTGGCAAACATTCTTCCTGCTGTTTGCCGGCCTTTGATTACTGTTCTTTCACAGGCATTCTATTTTTGTGGTAATTTTTCACCTTTTTGAGATTGACATACACAGAACAGATATATAAACAGACAGCAATATAGAGAGATAAACAGACAGAGGCATATAGAAATACAGCCAGGACTACCTTTCTGTTTAGCTAAACAGATAGCTGGGCTGATTGATGAATTCTGCAAAGCAAGCAGTATATAATGCATGTATGGTGCTCACTTGTTTAAATAGTGCCCTCTAGAGGACACTTTTATTTAGAGCACCTGTCCAGCTTTGTATACATAAATGTGTTTAAAACAAGAGGATGACGGTGTGTCCGAATTTAAATAGTGATTTAAATCACTAAGTTCAAATATAAAAAATCATTCAATCCAGCATACAGTGTGTAGTTTCACCCTTATCTTTAAGCATACCAATATATGCTAATAATTAAAATATGCTAATGTTATATTTATATTCTCTACATTAATGTCCAAGCCTTAATAAAATGGTTGTTCATAAATGGTGAGCCCAGCCAAAGGAGGCTTGAACTTGTTTTAGAGGAAGCCCAAACAAGTCTGAAAATGTTGCATGTTTATGAGGCGAACTTATGTAGGTCAGGCTAATTACAGAACAATAGCTGTCATTGAATATGTGTGTCTGATTGAAAATCAGTGCAGCAAAAACAATGCACATACCTTAATTATTTCAAATGGGGGGTGTGTTTGAAGGAGATAGGGTCAGTCTGATTCTATGCAACATAACATATATTTTTGCATAGGAAGATCAAAAATTTATTTTAATCTTTAAGGGAGACGTAATGGCTATTCTGTGTTTTTGGGGGATCCATAAGAAATAGTCTGAAACATTATGCCATACTTTAATACATGTTCTTGTTTTATGGTTGGTTCAAAAACAATGTCAGAACAATCTGTTTTTAAATGTGTACAAGTATGAATACATTCCAAAGGGACTTAGCACACACATTAATGCACTTTGCGAACAGACACACCCAGCACAATAAACTTTTAAATGGTTATATTTTGACTGTACTTCACAAAATAGTTGCCCTTTGCACACAAATAAACTCTTCAGAATACATACACAGTAATAAGTACACACTGTAAGCACTTTTACACACTTTGAGATCCTTTAAATAACTTTAGTTATGCCCTTGATACAATGTGAAGCTGTAGTTAAGCCAAAACATAGCCCTTTGCTAAAAAACATAGTCGCCTTACTTTATTTATGCTTAATGTGCACTTTTGCCCTTGTTATATTCGTTTTGCTCGTTTAATCTCTTTTCATGCCGTTGTACTTTTCTTTGCGCTCATTCTACTTTAAACGTGCCTGTTTTGCCCTTAAATATCCTCGTTTTGCTTTAAAGCGTCGTTTTGCTTTTCTGATAATTGTTTTGTCAAATGTCATTATTATTTTAAACATTTGCCTTAGTTAAAGAAACCTTTTGTTTCTCCGCTTGTTTAATAATGCAGTATGTGCCCTTGTAATGCTCTCTCTTATCTTTTTTATAAAATAAGCAGTTCATGCAAATTCTCATCACCTTTGATTCTTTTCTGGCTCTTTTTTCATGCTCTTTCTTTTAGTTTAACTTCACTGTTATGTCTGCACCTCATGACTCCAAATATCATTCTCTGGAATCCCAGTTCTGACACCATGTCGCACACCTAGATTGGACACAATAGAAGAGTCTTCGTGGGTTCTGTTCAAGCAGCTTTATTATATACAAGCACATCACAATAGAGGCGTTTACTGACTTTAACTTAAGTAACTTATATACAAACTGTTTGAATCATAATTGCTTACTCTTTGGCTGCACTCTCAAAATGGCACTAGGAATGGCACATGTCTGACATTTATATCGTGCCGCGTTAAATCTTTGATATGCTTCTTAAAGACACAGTACACACGACCGTACACTCTGATCTACAAGACCTATTCTAATTGCTAAGAATTATGCTCCACAAATAAATCGTTATTAAATGTACCCAAATCAAAGAATACTTTTAGTGACTCTCTATATTCTAGTTATGTAGCCAAAATCTGGAACACACGCTCTCAAAATACTTCTCTCTTCAAAAAAATTGCTCAAAAGCTTAAGTTTAATAAGTGTCTCTGCTCATGTAACGATCCTGGATAAATATCTTTACTCATGATTGATCTCTGTAACAAGTACAATAAAACTTTAATCAGTCTAAGGCCACAATTGCTTTTCTGTAACTCCTCTACCTTTTAGCTACCTTTTTAACTACCTTCTCTTCTTTCATCTTATCTAATAATTTATAGTTTAAATATATATATATATATATATATGTGTGTGTGTGTGTGTGTGTGTATGTGTGTGTGTCTTATTTTTAAGATCCACAGTAATTTAGCTTTGTCTGGCAAATCATGTTACTCTGATCTCATTCTTTATTTGTGGTTTATATTGTCTCTCTACATTATAACTTTCCGCCTGATAAAGTGATGTAATTTTTTTGTATGTGTCCACCGTTGTATAACTTGTATAATTTGTTTGTATCTACCACTGTATAACTTGTATGACTCATGTCTGCGTTATATGTGTTTGTATGCAGAGCTTTTTCCTCAGGCCTCCACTGAAAATGGGTACTCACCCAGTTGGACTTTCCCTGTAAACAAAAATAAAACAAAAATAAAATAAATAAAATAAAAAGAAATGTGGAGATATACATGTATATATTAAAATGTAATTTTGATGATCATTATGAATTAACACAGATTGCAGTGATATCTGTAAGTAGGGAACCTTGAAGTAGCCTTCAGGGGATGGGGTATAAGCCTCCCAGCAGGGAGGAAAAAATGCCACTAGCTGCATATTTCCCGTAGTGCATCAGTCACAGCTGTTTTTTTGTGCTACTTTCTAGCTTTACAAACACTTTTATGTTTGTTAGCTTTTTTCCAAGTTGTTATTCTGTGTATACTTTGCACTCACTGTTTTAGCTTGTCAATTGGAATTTTCTATAGTCACCTTATTGCTTATAGTTATCAGTTAGGTAGACAACCATTTATTCACAATAGTCAGACATTCCTCCTAAGCTGTACTGAATATATCTCTGTAGACAGTAATTTGTATATCTGAAACTGCACTTTGATGGCTTGAATAAACGTGACTGATTTCCTATGAGATTCTGACTGTGTCTTTCTTGTCTTCGTCTTAGTGTGTTCAATTCATTTTTTGGGCAGAATCCGTGTTTTCCAACCAAAGGCTGGTGTGGGCACTTCTGAGAGTTCGTTCTACAGCTGAGTAGCATGGGTACTTCTGAGAGTTCATTCTACAGCTGAGTAGGTTTGGTTCTGACTTTGCTGTTTGGAAACAGTAATCTGCATCTAATAAGCGCACTCTCAGGTGATCCACATTTTAAAAGCTTTGTTACACTGTGGTACCACCGCAGGCAGCACTGTTTCTGTAAGTAGGGAAGGAAGAAATTGCTGGACATACCAGTGCTATATTACTGGAATAACAAAGTGTACTTAGTAGATTGGAGGTCCACAGCCAAAATCTTAATATTTACAACCACTGAAGTTAAAGATCGTTGCATCACTGACATGCATGTAAAGTGGATTATTTCACTTTTCCAAAAATGGTGCAACTTGTATGATATCACTCTGTGGTCGTTTGGGAGGGTTCCTTCTAAAAAAAAAACGTGATTCATGCAAACCTATAACACAATATATTGCACATGCAGGTTTATAGTTCTGCACCTCTGGATTCTGTTCATTAGGTCATTCTCAGAATCATTGCCTAGTCATTTGCAACATGGAAAATTGTACTTAAAAACTCAGAGTTTATTTTTTTTTACTTTAAGGTCTAAAGTTAAATTACAGGCAGAAAGGTAGACAATGGACAGGTTAATGTAGAATACAGTATGCTGAGAGTTTAAGTAGTCATTTTATACTAAGAAGTGAAGTTTTGGTCATATTTAACACAGATTTCATCTGACATGTCCCATTACCTCTTATTTTGCTACCTCCCTGTCTAGTGCAGAAATCAAGGGTACTTTCACAAACCAATGTGGGATCAGCATCACAGAGTGATTCCCACATTGTACTAGGCCTTTTAAACTGATTTATTTGTCACATGGCATACAACAAAGGTCTGCACTTGTGCTGTTCATAGACCATTAAGGCCATCAGGTTCATTTGATAGCATTGTATCATATGCTGTCATAATCAGCTGGACATAATTAGACTGGATGTAAGCACCTTACATAATGAAACTGACTGTAAACAAGAGTTAGCACAACAGTCTGACAGAGGCACTACAGGTGTGCTTTTTAATGTTATAACACATGTATATGTGCATTCATAATGGAATGCATAGCATCTGAATATCTAACAGCTGTAAGATTCTTTCAGGCATTTGCAGTCATGCTAAGTCTCTTTGTAGCATTCCCTTACAAAGATCTGAAGAACATGTTATCAGCAGCACAATAAATCACAAGGACGACATTCACTCATATCTGGTGCTTTTACTAGAAGCATCAGGGTTCAGCCTTCTGACAATGAATCCTTCCACAGTGAGTCCTTGCTTCAAACAAGCCCCTGTCTTAACCTTTACCTCTGTACCAATCATGTCCTGAGGGTGATATCTGGCTTCAATAATGCCTCTACTTATAACACTATAGAGCATCTTGGTGTAAAACCATCCCTTGCCAAACAACTCGGTGCCATAACACTTGACACTTGAGATGCATTTCCCACTTAGATTATTATAACACTGTTTATCCTTTTCTATTTTAACACCAGTTAGAATGTCACATTTGGCAAACATTCTTCCTGCTGTTTGCCGGCCTCTGATTACTGTTCTTTCACAGGCATTCTATTTTTGTGGTAATTTTTCACCTTTTTGAGATTGACATACACAGAACAGATATATAAACAGACAGCAATATAGAGAGATAAACAGACAGAGGCATATAGAAATACAGCCAGGACTACCTTTCTGTTTAGCTAAACAAATAGCTGGGCTGATTGATGAATTCTGCAAAGCAAGCAGTATATAATGCATGTATGGTGCTCACTTGTTTAAATAGTGCCCTCTAGAGGACACTTTTATTTAGAGCACCTGTCCAGCTTTGTATACATAAATGTGTTTAAAACAAGAGGATGACGGTGTGTCCGAATTTAAATAGTGATTTAAATCACTAAGTTCAAATATAAAAAATCATTCAATCCAGCATACAGTGTGTAGTTTCACCCTTATCTTTAAGCATACCAATATATGCTAATAATTAAAATATGCTAATGTTATATTTATATTCTCTACATTAATGTCCAAGCCTTAATAAAATGGTTGTTCATAAATGGTGAGCCCAGCCAAAGGAGGCTTGAACTTGTTTTAGAGGAAGCCCAAACAAGTCTGAAAATGTTGCATGTTTATGAGGCGAACTTATGTAGGTCAGGCTAATTACAGAACAATAGCTGTCATTGAATATGTGTGTCTGATTGAAAATCAGTGCAGCAAAAACAATGCACATACCTTAATTATTTCAAATGGGGGGTGTGTTTGAAGGAGATAGGGTCAGTCTGATTCTATGCAACATAGCATATATTTTTACATAGGGAGATCAAAAATTTATTTTAATCTTTAAGGGAGACGTAATGGCTATTCTGTGTTTTTGGGGGATCCATAAGAAATAGTCTGAAACGTTATGCCATACTTTAATACATGTTCTTGTTTTATGGTTGGTTCAAAAACAATGTCAGAACAATCTGTTTTTAAATGTGTACAAGTATGAATACATTCCACAACATATGGATTTTTTCTGCACTACATGTTCTATCCTTACTACATACCTCTGCCCAAAGCAGAAGCAAATTGTTCTCACCATATCCTTTGTGACGGCATGACTGAACCATACTTTTCTTCAGTGGCCTTTTGTTGCTCATTGATAGATGTGATTCAGTCATTCTGTGATTTACTTCTGCAATATAAGGTATAAAACAGACTGACATGATGACAAACCCTCCCCTCCTCCATGTCTCTGTTTATGTATGAAGTGGGCTTTGTGAGGTACAAGGCTAAAAATACACATGTACAGTTACGGTTAGCCAGACTACAGTAGTACACACCTCAATAACATACTTTTTTTTTAATTAGCAGTGATACTTTTCAAGAGGACACGTGGACATTATTAGGAAATATTCCAATCTCAGTTTCCTCTTTTTGACGTCATGGAAAAAAAGAGTCTGATAATATTAAGGAAATGCAGTTGTGTAACTGGCACATTATAGTATGCACATTGTACCATATACTACCTAGTAGGATTCTATTGATATTTGAGGGTCATGTCACAATGTAAAGGTTTTGAAGAGTTTGGAAGTATCTGCCTGTATAATATTGTCCCTCTGCTATCTCTTTTTATTGTGGTGTATGCTCCTTTATATATATATATATATATATATATATATATATATATAGGTTTATATCACATAGTCGAAGTTTTATAACTTCGAACACGGAATGTTGGAACCATTCTGTTTGAAGTTACAAAACTTTGACTAGTGATTAAAAAAAGAAGTAAAAACAAAATAAACTGTTGTAAGCAGGGGAACAAGACCCCCTGCACCCTCCACACCCCTCGATACTTAAATATGCCAACTTCAAGATTGCACCACATTGAAGTGAATGGAAATCTCCCCTTACGGAGATTTCCATTTAAATGCTCAAACTTGTACAAGTTCAAACTTATGGTGTCGACTATGTGGGGTTCGAACTTATACATGCTCAACAACTATGTGATAGGAACCCTATATATATATATATATATATATATATATATATAGAGAGAGAGAGAGAGAGAAAGAGAGAGAGAGTGAGAGAGAGAGAGAGAGAGCTCTGCACACACATGTACACTGCTGTATCAGGATCCTGCACAGCATTGCTCCTGAGTTTATGTTCTTTCCTTACTTTGTGACATCTAAATATATCCATCTCCATTCTATGTGTTCCTAATCCGGTTCTGAACACTGGACAGTTTTTACTGGTGCCTGCTCTATCTTTAAGATTTTAAAGAATAGATGATCA
The DNA here is from genome assembly GCF_019279795.1 of Protopterus annectens. NCBI lineage: Eukaryota > Metazoa > Chordata > Ceratodontiformes > Protopteridae > Protopterus > Protopterus annectens. The sequence continues at coordinate 424,431,347 of NC_056744.1, read as the reverse complement.
GCTATATTTTCAGTAAAAAAAAGTGTTTCCTTACCTTGAATATTGCACTCTTTCACGAGTTATTGCACATGTACACCCGACTGGCTACCTGTAGCAGTAAATTGGTGATCTGCTTCTCCTTCCTCTCACACGCAGTTCCTCAGACATTCCTCCACTGTATAACCCAATTTATTCCCTCCTGTCTCCAGTCTCTCTGCATAGAACACACTTGATATGTAGATGCAATTGGTTTGGGCTCCATTTGCCCTGAATGCATCTCCCGGCCAGATGGGCCCCCCAAGCATAGTCTGATGCATCTTATGTTAGGGTTTGGGTGTCCAACCAGTTAAGTAGACATAGCCTTCTCTTAACTAAGCTAAACCGAGTTTGGCCCAGTGTCTTTGAACAGAACATTTGCCTGTGAATTCAGTCTGTTGCTTTCCATATTAGACTATTCAGACTAATAGGCTTGTAGTTTCTGGGATCATTTCATCATTCACGTCATAAGACTGCTTGCTGGTGAGACACGTGAGTATGTTTGCAATGTGACACATGTTGGCAGTGTGCATAGTTGCATACAGCCGATCGTGGCCCTATTGTTCAGCCGGGCAAATGGTACATCAACGTCTGTACAATTGCACATACCTGTGACTACCACAGGTTTGATTTCACCTGGGTCAGCATCAGTTTTGGACCTGGCATTTGTCCACATGTTGCCAGTAATGACAATGTATACAGGTTCCTTATGTTGCATCCTGATTTGTTTTAATCCCTCTTGAGGCATAGCAACACCAACAATGGAACCCCAGATCTCAACACCTCTGAAATTGTTTTAGCTGTTACTGCCATTTACCTTTTATCAGGCACGTCATTATTTAAGGAAATTCAAATTGCATTTAGTCTAAAGCCTCAGACACTAACACATGCTGGGCCACCATCTCCAGACACAGGCATATTCTTGACTTGCTATCAGTTTCCTGCTGTGAAGTACTATTCAAAGAGCATTCATCTGCTGAGAAAGCATTTACTACACAATTACATATGCAGCTTAGGGTAAAATGATAAATAGTCAAGAGGTGTTAGCAGTCCTTCAACCCCTGACTGTGCTGAATGCCTTGAAGTGCTGAAAATTTGTTTATTTGTTCCAAGTCAGACTGTCCTGATTAAAAAAATGTTAAAAATTGATAGGCAGGCATTTTTCAGACTTAGGGGTTTCTGAATGTTTAATTCCTTGTGTTATTTTTGATGATGCAGTGGTAGTATTGTTGCCTCACTCACAGGTTTTTCTGGTTTTGATTCTTGGTTGGGGTGTGTGGAGTGTGGAGTCTGCATCTCTCCTCCATGTGTTGTTTGTATTTTGTGTGGTGCCCCTGCCATTTTACAAAAGATGTCTGCAGTTTAATCCCTCGTGCTCTGCTGAAAATTGTTTTGTTCTGTCCATGATAAAATTAATTCCTTGCATAATTGATGGTGCAGTGGTAGTATTGTTGCCTCAACAGCTATAGGTTTTCTGGTGATTCTCTTGGTTGGGGTGGCTTCTGTTGATCTCCCCTCCTCCTGCCTGTGTTTGTGTGGATTTGCTCCCTGCCACCTGCCATTTTACAAGAGCGTGTCTGCAGTGTTCTCTGCTGAAAAATTTGTGCTGTGTTGTGTTTTGTTTGACTCCATTTGTTTTTCAGACCGGCATAGAATACAAGTAGCTCAACCTTTTTTATAGCAATTTTCTAAGTTTATTTATTTTAAATTTGTTATTTTTGGGACTGTATTTTATTGGCTTTCCAGGTTTTGTGCTAAGGTTGACAGCTATGGCAAGAACTGAATTCACTGAATATGGACTGTAGAATTGTGCATATTTACTGATAAAGGTATATTTACTAATAATGGTGGACTGTGGAATTGTGCATATTTACTAATGATAAATGACTGGTCAATTGTGTATATTTACTAATAATGGTGGACTGTGGAAGTCTAGACATTGCTTACTGGAAAAATGTTCAAAACAAATTTAAAAATGAATGTGAGTTTCAAAGAGAAAATGCTAAGTTTTCATTGTGAGACTGCATTGCTTTGTTTAACAGATTACTTAATGTTTGTGCTGTAAAATACAAAATAAAACTTTCAAATGAAGTCCAATCATTGAAGTAAAGCAGTATGCACATTAGTGTTTATGGTAAATTAAAATTTGTAGTTTTAATTCCTAAATGATTTGCCAGAAGTCACTAAATAATAAGTTTCAGTCTTCATAACCTTCATAAAAATGCATGTTAAAGTAAGAGCCGTTCTATCAACTGTCTCAATTTATACAATGTTCAGATTTACTGCATTAACAGGTTGAGAGAATAGCAATTTTGGAAGAAAACATGGAGGGTTTACAATTAAGAAATAACTGTAATAATCAAAGTTATAGATTACTTGAAATGCATGTAGATTCTTTTATTTTGTCAGCTGCTCAAGGTAGCAGTACTAAAAGACTGAAGTTAGAAAATGACAGACATTTGAGTTTCAGATTTTATAACCTATTCTATTATCTTTCTAAGTTTAATTGTCCTTCTTGTTGTGCCTTTGTCCCACTTCTGTGTATGGCTTTGTCCAGATTTCTTGCTCTTGAAGTTGAGAGGTATGACAAATGTGTCAGGGCCATCACAGTCAGCCAGAGAGATTTCAAATTGTGACATGCTTGTTGCACCTACCCCATGTAGTGACTCTGGATGTGTCCAAGCAAGGCAATTGATTTTGCAGAATGGTCTGGTTTCTGTCATATTTTTGTACTGTTGATTTATGGTAAGATGCAAGTAAGCTTTAATAAGCATACTGTTAAAGAATTGCCAACATTGAAAGCCTTTCTGTTGTTGCCATGCAGAGAATACTTGACTAGATAATGTATAAGCCTTGGGTATTAAAGGACAGGATTCCATTATTTTAAAAGCTCATTACACTTGTTGGAGACTTCCAGTCATCTCTACAGGCTTTAACTAAACAGAATGCCAATCAAATGTATCTTGAGCTTGTTTCTTGTTTGCTTTTCATTTTTACTTTTATCATGTTTTTTTTGGATAAGAAACATTTTACAAGTGGGGCATCACATAGATTTCTACTTTCAGCATGTTGCTTGGTACTTTAATAAAGCTGAATATATTATAATTAGAACTGCAGTGCAAGGAGAAGTAGTTTGAGTTGAGTGCTTCTGGTTTGCCACCCAGGGCAGCGTATTTAATTAAAGTTAGTTTTTGTGGCTCCCTTTATGGTGACCACACCCCTTCTTTGACCCCCCCATTCAGCGTCTCCTGCAGCCCCTGTGATTTGAAGTCACCAGCCGCCACTGGTTAGAGTCCCTTCAACCCCTGACTGTGCTGAATTTGTCTCCAGTTGAGTATTTACACATGAAAGACCTCTCTCACCTTGCTAACTGGCTCTCTGGTATTCAATCTTTTCAGAGTCACCTTAGCTGGATAGTTGTCTGTCTTTGTTATTCAGTCATGTCACAGTCACCTTGGCTTTATTGTTGTCTGTCTCCACTTGAGTATTTCCACATGAAAGACCTTTCTCACCTTCCTAAATGGCTTCTTAGTATTCAGTCCTTTCTGATTCAGGTTCACTTGATAGTTGTCAGTCTCTGCTTTACAAATTTAACATAAATGCTATATCTCACATATGAAAAGGCTTTCTCAACATTGACTCATTTAGTAAGGGACCCTAAGACATGATGAAAATTAAACTTTTCAAAATGTACACAAGAGCCAATACTGAAAGTTTTCTATGTAATATGCACTGATGGTTAGGTGAATGTGTCATAAAATTAAAGTACATATTTACACCACAATGCATGCAAATGTTTTTTTTTCTAGCACAGCAACCTCTTCCCCATACAAACTGGTCTTTTTCACGATACTCGACATTTTGGTAACACACAGAGCATATAGATTGTGTGGTGGACAGAACCAAGGGACATACATTGATTCTATTCAAATTTGAATTGGATGCTTGGATAAAGTACATGCTCAGTTCTGCAACCATCAACTGTACACACACACACACACACACACACACACACACACACATATATATATATATATATATATATATATATATATATTTATTTATATATATATATTTTTAATTTCTATATACATACATTTAAAGTAGATATAAACAATGTGTGGACGGGGAAGGGGTATATAGCGAAATAGTATTTATGAAGAGTAATTGAGGTGAAAAAGTACCAAGATAAAAAAGTTTTTTTTCCATTCATAGATGAGTAGTAGGCTCATGGACCTGGAGCCTTTACAAGCCTAGCCCATTGTATTACCGTGGCATCGTGCCACCTACCCTTACTTAACAATGCCTCTGTGCTCTGCTTGACATATATGTAAAGTCTGTTCCATAGCATGAGCAATCTCGGGGTTATGAACCTGTCCCTCCTGCATGTTCTGTTGATTGTGCTAATGAGGCTGAGGTCTCTGGAGCATGTGGTGTGGAGGGATTGGCATTCCATTAAATGTTTCATTTCCAACAGAGCTGTGTCATACATGGCTTACTAAGATCGCCTCTAAGTAGGAGTAGGCAATATGAACAGAGACTAGCTGGAGTTTTTTGAGTCAGTCCATATAGGCCAAGTGTTTAAGTCATAGCATCCTCTTTGTGAGGTACTTTTGCGGCATATCCAGTTGTTGCAGGTGTCTGGTGAGGTACATGCCAAATGGAGCATGGCTCTGACAACAGTCGTTGGTCTCAGTGAGGCCTGTCTGTAAGATGTCAGTATCACTTGGCGAGTTAATATCTAACAGCTTTGTCACTCAGAGTCCCTTGCTCTTGTCCTGGACTTCAGAGAAGTCTGTTCCTGAGTGGGGAATGGTGTCAAAGGCCTTGGCCAGATGAAGGTAGGCTGCATGAACCACCTGGCCTTCATCCACACCTCTAGTGACTAACTCAAAGAAGTCAACCCAGCTTAGCAGGCATGCGGTCCCCTTCAGACCCGCATGTAGAATGACAGAGTCATATATTTTTTCTGTTGAGGGCCCTTAGTATGTGTGTTAGGTGGTGTATCATAGACCCTGTGAGGCAGATGGCTGTTACCTTATCGTTATTCAACCGAGTGAATCGGTCATCAGTGTGCCTCACTATTGAGTCACCTATGACTAGCATTGTTGGGTGTGTATTTGTACCTTGGGGGCTTTGGTTGCATGACGCACTGTTTAGAGAGTAATGTGTCTCGTGATTACTGTTGTATTGTGGTTGTTGAGTGTTTTTCTGCCCTGTTGGGTACTGATTTCTGGGTAGATATTGATTGAGAGCCTGCACAAAGGTGGGTGTTTGGTTTGTGTTTTTATGTGTAGGCAGTGCTGGTGTGTGTTCTGGAGGGCTGTGTTCCCTGTGGTGTGCTGCAAGTGTTGACCTTCTGTTCTTGACCAGCCAGTGTTAGCTAGCCTCGATAGTGAGTGGCTTACAATTTGTATATATAACTGCATCTCTTGCAAGTCTGAGTGTCAGTTTGGTAAGAGTCAAGGGTTTTTAGGTGTACATCAGGCAGTCACTAGATTACCTTCGATTGCAGTAGTTGACCTGGTTAATAAGAGAAGGCACTGGGAAGTGACCATGACATACATGTTTATGAATCAAAGATGTGCTACTGGTCTCCAAGACACCTCTATCTTTGATACCAAAAAACAATCTGAAATGAAGCCTTTTGCCACTTTGACTGTGAGGCAGTGGTTCTCCAACTCCTTATGCAAAATAAGACTCAACCTGATGATAGTATTTCCTTTGGTTGCTGTGGTAGAAAGGAAAGAGGTTTTACCTCCAGTTCCCCCTGTAACCCTCCTGTACCACTTTTTACATCTCAATGTCTGAGACAATCTTTTGCTATGTCTGTCTGTTATGTGTGATGCAAAAGAGCTTGAGCAAGTAACCCCATATGCTGCACAGATTATAGTTAGCATGATACTGGAATAACTACTTATAGCTGTGTAAAGTAACAGACCAATTATTATCAGGTGAAAGTACGACACTTGTCAAGTAGTACTTATGTTGTCTTGTGAACTTTTGAACACATTGATTAATGCAGTTACTAGTAATGAACACCTGATTGAATGAGGGGTAACAGAATTTTTGTGCAATTATGGAGTTGGCATATATAAATTGTGGGTGTGGTTTTGCCACCTACATCAGAGGGTGTGGATGGCTTTTCCATTTAAAAAGTCTCAAAAACTGATTTTGGTACAATGTTTTTGGAATACTCAGATTGCCGATGCAGATTGTTGGTGCTTTTGCTTATCTCCCTCCGTGGTGGAAGCAGGTTTATTACAGGACGGGTGATATCTAGCAGGCAGTCGGTAGTAGAAATAACCTAGGAAATTGTCAGATAGACTTAAGACTACTATCTCCGTAATAGGTCTCCAAATATCTCCATATTGCTTTGAAGCTCCAACGCCACATACATTTCTTTTAGATTCCAGTGCCACATCAGGTGACTACCAAGATTTATCTTTAACATGTCGTCATATTCTTTATGCCAATTCCTGTATTTAAATTATGTGAAAACAATATTTCTTGTTCCTGTATTGCAAATGTGTATATGTTCTGATGTACATGGCCCCCCAACACTATGTGTATACACATTAGCAGCCACCCATACCGGCATGTGTTAATGCGTGTGCTGATGAGACATCTGTCAGTTTAACGAGACTGCTGAGTATCTTTTAGAACTATGCAGTAGGCATGCATGATCAGGATCCAATGTAAAAAGTTGACTGCATACATATGGACTCATATCTCACTAACTTACTCGTTGAGATGAGACAGTGCTTTGGCTGTAGCAGACACCAGTGATTTAAAACTGGCTGTGACTGATCTACTGATGATAAACGGTTGCTTGCGGAATTACCAGAGTATTACTACTGTGGGATGCAGTGTGTAACTGTAGGCTTTGAATGAGGTTGGTGTTTGGGTTTCTGATTTTGACTGTCAGCGTTGTGACATCAGCTAATCATTTTCATGTGTAGGAATGCATCATGTATTAACCGTAAGTGATCAGAGTGCATGTCTGCATTGACAATGCAGTGTGCCACTAAAGGTACGGCATAATTTGTCATGGACATACTTGCAGAATGCATTGTAACAGTATTCATTTTAATTTCAGTGTGGGTACTGTGATGGAGCCTGACAAATGCACAGTGCATCAAGGCCTGCAGATGGAAGGTCGGTATTATATACAGTGTTTGCTGTGGTGGTTTCAGTTTTTTAATGCTAGGAGTGTAATATTTGCAGTAGTGGGTTGTTAATCCTTTCATCTGTTTTGGTCTAGGTATCCCTCAAAGACCTCTTCAGGTGTGGATATGTGGCCATTCTTATGTGCACTGGTCATCAAAAAGAGCTATTGAAATAGGAGCACAAAATCTGTGGCAAAGTGAGTCCGAAATTATGGTGTCCTGGGTCAGAAAAAGAGGCTTGCGCTGGGAAGGTCTGCTATGCCTGCTGTGTGAGAAATATGTCTGCAGTGAAGAACCAGATATTGTAATACTGCATCTGAGTGGAAATGACCTAACCACATGCCCTCTTGTTGATCTGAAACGGGAAATCATGAACATTTTGTATAGACGTCTTACATGATGGCCTAAAATGCATATTGTATGGTCAGATATTATACAAAGGTTGGATTGGAAGGGTGCATGTAGCATTAAGGCCATTGCGAAAATTTGAAGACTGCACAATAGCTTTATGTGGGAACAGATGGGGCTGTGCAAAAGATCTGTGATTCACCATACATCCATAAAAGCTCGGTTCCCAGAGTTATACCGTTATGATGGCATTCATCTTAGTGACAGTGGAGTTGATTTATTTATATGTCAGTTGAGAGACTCTGTACTGTTTGCAAAAACAAAACTGCACAAGTGTCCTTTATGTTAAATAAATGTGCTTTTAAAGCATTCAGGATCATGTGTGATTGTACTGATTAATGTAGGTGTTGTCTATAGTGTCACAAGTCTTCAGTCCATCGGTCAGTACACATCAATGTGATGTAGCCACAGCCTTCATAACATGTCTAATATAAAAAAAAACACGTAATGTAGTCTTGGGTCTCTCGGTAGTCAGGGCTAATGTGGTGGGGCCAAGGAAAGCTGTGGTGCAAGTTTTAGGGTTTACTCCATGAAGTACTATTTTAGAACAGAAAAAAATGATGTTTGCTGCAGTACGAGTATGTCAGTAAGTCACCTTCAGCTGGGTGTTATTAGTGCTTCAAGGTCAAAGTGTTAGTATAACTATCTGAATTGTGCTGTGCAGTCACTACATGTATTCGCAAAATGTGAAGTGAAACTGTAGACGCAGTCTACTTGTCTACGCCCAGACTTGCAGAGTATGTAAACCTTTTGTGACAAGCTGCATCACATGACCCATGTCATGGACCCCTGCACTGGCTACAAATGAAGTATTATTTAGCAGTGTTTTAAATTGTCAGATGCATGCATCTATGGTCTGCTACCGGACTGATGTCATGTTTCACTGGACAATGTTTTGCTTTCTGCATTTCACAGAAGTTTTTGACGTTATCGTGATGAATATGCAGGGTCCAGTCCCTTTCAGTTTTGAAGTGGAATATGCCCCAGGAGAATGAAGACCAAATGACCGCCGAGGTAGCAGTAAAAGCAGTGATGCTGAAGCACATGAAGCGAATACAGAGAGCATGAGTTGGTGCACTTGTCAAAAGTGTGTTCTAATGAACACTCCTCGTGAATGCTACTGCTGTGTATCGTCACATCGAGCACGTGGTAAAATTGCACAGCTTGAAATCTCCTTCCAGCCCCTGTGCATCACTGATCACATCGACTTTGAAATGGCGTGCCTAACCCCTGTTGTACTGGAATTGGCTCTGCGTGCAATTCACTACGTTAGAAGGCGATCACGCAACATACGGTGGACCAATAGGTAAGGGATCAGTAAGTAATTTGCAAGAGGGTTGCTGTTATAGCAGGTAGATCCTCTCAGCAGAAATTGAAGTGGGTGGTAGATCTTACCTTGCACGGTATGAACATTAGTTTTTCAAACAACACCATTTATGTGCAGTTTAAGTGTTGTGACCAGACGAAAGCATGTTTAATTACTTTGTGGTTGACTTTTGTAGCCATAGTAGAGCAGGTTTACTTGCTTTCTGGCTGCCATAGCAAAATGAATAGTTTGTGCTGACACATTGGGAGTTGAATGATGAAAGGTTTAAAAATGAAGCCACATTACAACTTTGTGAGCAGTAGATTAGACATAATCATGATTCCTGTGCTATTAAACAGTTATATGTTGTCCAATGTATGCTGCATTTGCCCACACTCGTGTAAAACTACATACTCCTACCTAGGAATGGGAGAAAGTACTGATTCATGATAATTGTGATTAATGCATGATGAGGTGTAAGTTGATAAACAATATCTTGTGATTTCACAGGTTGTACCGCATGGTGGCATACCGGTCATATGTGCTATGGATTTCTGAAAACCGGAGACTGGGACATGGGAACAGAGTTGTCATTCCAGCATGTGTAGTCTCATGTATACGTTGACAATTTCCTGCAGATGACAACTAATATGTTGGCTTCCTGCCTTTCGAAGGGATATGGGTATACCCTGAGTAACTGAAATACATAGGTGTAAAGGAACTAGAATGAAAATTCAGTATCTGAAAAGGACAGCAGATGATCATGATTCTGTGCTGTAAGGATACATAAAAGTGTAACATGTCATGTCATGTGCTTTTGTATGGCAATAAAAGTTTTGATTCTTTTGAAATTGTTTGGTCTTATCCTTATTTGAGGCAGACTGTGTCAATGACAGATGTACTGGAATGGTAAATATGTAATTGTCCTATATCCTAGTAAAAATTGACTATGCGTCTACAGCATGTATTGCATGCATACTTGCACAGCAAAGTGAATCTTTTGTTAAACTATTTTTAATCAGTGCCACTGCATTCTTTTTGGGGGAAGTGTGCACAGATCAAAGTCAAGTTTTTATTTCTATTTACAGATAGCTATATGTTGCACTGTAGCACTGAAATATATTTTGAATAAAAGGTCTTTGATGCAGCAGATATGTACTGTATTACAGGAGATTTCTGTGAAACATTTCAATCAATAACTGCATGTTCTTTTCTTGTCTTCTTTTTTTTTCAGGTTCATCACTATTCTCCACAAGGATTGGTAAGAATGCCGCAGTGCCTGGCCTATGGTTGCCAGACCCGAAGAGGTCGCATGCCCGAAGGCATGTCATTCCACAGATTTCCACGCAATATACAACAGTGCACATTGTGGCTGCGTCGATGTGGAACTGATGTTGGTGACATCCGAAAATTTGTTAAGGAAGAGACAGTGAGCAATCCCCCAAAGCATTACTTATGTTCATGTCATTTTGAAGAAGACATGTTTGAGCTGGGCTATCGTTTTGAATTGATGCCAGAAAACCTGAAACCATGCAGACCTGGTCGTATTTTGAAGGTCAATGCACTTCCAACACTCTTTGACTTCGGTAAAAATCACATACGGAATAATTCAGTGCAACGTATCGAAGGGAATATGCGACATAAGGTATGTATGCTTTTACAACTCCCTATTAAATGAGGTCAGGATAGTAGTGCAATACTACCAATATTGGGAAATCATGTTTATAATCCATTAAGCAATATGAGGGTTGTATGTAGTTATGTTAAGGGTGATGTCACTTGAGAAGAAATCAAGGTTATAAACCATTAAGCAATACAAGGGTTGCATATAGTCACTGTAATGGAGATGTCCCTTGAGAGTAACAGTGAAGTTCATTTTCAATAACACAACCTTATCTGTAGTCTAAATTTAGGTGGGGATACAGAGAAGGGTCTTAAGTACTGGATTGTATTTGTACTACATCAGTGGTGTGCACAAAGATTACTGTTGTACATGCACTTGCAAATGCATTGCCATCACTGGGTTAATTGAAGGTTACAGTTTTGTACAAGATGTCTTTTTCATTTATTTTCCAGCTTGTGGAAGAACTTCCGTCAGAACCACAGCCTGTGCAACAGCATTTGGAGGAGTCATCCAGAAGCAGTACTATGCAGGTAAATCAAAATGTTTGCATCAGTCAAAATTACACTTGAAAGTAGCCTATGCAATGTGAAGGGCTCATGTAAATAATGTGTATTTGAAAGATGAAGTGACATCAACCTGGGTGCAGATTACCACTACTTTGGGAAATTATTCTGTATGGTCTCATGGTGATAAGAGGGCACTTGACTAGTGAGCTGTGACACATTCATCAAAAGTCAAGGGTGTGTATACATAACTGGATAGAGATGCATACATCAGTGTCTAACTGTTATTTCTTTTCATTTTGGATTAATAGCAGAACGCATTGGTTATGGAGCAGGACGACTATCTTGAGAGGACACAGATGGATGATAGTGAGCAGAATATCAGTGGATCAACAGACTCGGGCATTCATCCTACTTATGTAAGTAATATGTACTACTCAGTCCATCAGTTAAATAGCAGATCATATAAGTGTACAGTGATTCCTTTGTGTTGCAATTCAACAAAAAAACATAGTGTATGTATGTATTTGCAGTGGACTTTTGGATTACACTTCATGGCAGCTGGGGCCATCCTTATAGCACCTTGCTGATGGTCAGCTTGTCCAGGACGTCAGAACGCACAGAATGCCAAAATGTGGAATGGAATTGGCAGGGAAGCATAGGTGCATGTGTCCAATGTATTTACAATACCAATTTTAAATGTGTATTTGTCCTGCAATTGTTTCACTGGTAGGCCACAATGTCCATCAGAGGACATGGCAGAATAGAGTAAGGAAGGCTAAGCAGATATTGTAAGTCAGGTGTAATATGCAAATAAAAGTGCAGGTATTTGAATGACCGTAAATACAGACATGTACTATGAGGCTCAGTTTCTGTGCTTTATTTGTAATTGCCTACCACAGCACAAGCATTACAACCAAGAAGGCCCCTCAGTTTATTGTCAGGATTCATAAGTCAGTGACACATGACATGAGACACTGACCTGTGTCAGTGAAATGATTCTTTTTTAGGCATGAAAATGCTGCAATGCTTTTTATGTACTCGACCTTACTGTGTATGCTAATTATAATGTATGACAATCAGTTTGGAGAAGTACTGCTAAGGATGACTGTACTTTGGATTCTAAACAGGTGGAGATGGAACTTGTACCAGTTTGCACAGAAGTCATTGTGGACAGCAGTGAGGTAATGACTAGCAGATTCAGACAAACCGGTAAGTTGAAGAACAATTCCTGCCAGACCCAAATTATGGGGACTGCAGTAAGTGTTGGAATACAGGCAAAGATACCAGAAACTAGTAGTATGACATGTAATGTTAAGTTTAGCAAAAGCCATGATGTTGCTATTCAGTTCACCGAAATAATAGTGCAACCATTTATAGAGCACAACTACAGTAAGGTGTCAAAATACACAAAGAACTTAAATGATGTGCATCCAAGCACAGAAGAGGACGTAGGTCATAATAATTCTTTAGAGAGTGCTAGTAATCATCACTCAGTGGTACAGTCTGGCATTGAGCCAGTGCAGGTCCAAGATCAAAATGATGAGGGTAGCATGTATAGTGACAACAGTAGTGATGATTGTATGTCTGAAGGAAGTAGAGGAAATGAGAGTAACGAGAATGAGGAAGACCCAGACTGGGGCGAATCCTCAATAAGTATGTCAGGAAATGAGAGTAACGAGAATGAGGAAGACCCAGACTGGGGTGAATCCTCAATAAGTATGTCAGGAAATGAGAGTAACGAGAATGAGGAAGACCCAGAATGGGGCGAATCCTCAATAAGTATGTCAGGAAATGAGAGTAACGAGAATGAGGAAGACCCAGAATGGGGTGAATCCTCAATACGTATGTCTCAGTCTGATGCAGATGATTCATTCCAGGAGTTGTCAGAGGAGGAAGCAGTTGTTGGACAAAAAAAAATTCATTGTTTTTGAAACACGTCTCGATAAGTTGTTGTTGAAACTTACATGTCCGATGTGCAGGGCACCAGCTTGTGAAATTGAGAAGAAGACCATACTTGGAACTTTTGTTTGTGTGAAAATATCCTGTTTTAATGGACATGAAATTCTAAGTTGGGAAAGCCAACCACTGCTTGGTCGAATGCCAGCAGGCAACCTAATGAGTGCTGCAGCAGTACTGTTCAGTGGTAGTACTTATGCACATATATCAAGGTTTTGTGCTTACCTAGGTGTAGAATTCATTGGAAAGACGACATACTATGACATACAGAGTCAATATATTTTCCCAGTTGTGCAATTCCATTGGCATGAGCATCAGAAAAACCTGTTGAAGGACCTTGAAGGAAGACTGATAAAGTTAGGTGGAGACGGACGCTGTGACAGTCCAGGATTTTCAGCTAAGTACTGTACCTACAGTATGATGGATTTAGACACAGGATGCAAAGTAGATTTTGCAGTGGAGCAGGTCTGTGAAGGGGTGTCATCAGTGGGACTTGAGAAGATTGGTTTTGAAAGGTGCATGAGAAATTTAATTAGTAAGGGTGTGAGTATCGGAGTAGTGGCAATAGATAGGCATCGAGGTATAGCATCACTAATGCGTACTAAATTTACTCAGATAGAACATCAATTTGACATTTGGCACATGTGCAAAAGCATTCGTAAAAAAATTATGCTGGCTGCCAAACAGAAAGGGCAAGAGGATTTAATTCCATGGTGTCGCAGTATTTGTAATCATTTGTGGTGGTGTACAGCAACGTGTGAGGGTGATCCAGTATTACTTCTGGAGAAATGGTTGTCCCTGTCATATCATGTGATTGACCAACATAGCTGGGGGTGTGCTACCAAATATGTGAAATGCCCACATGAAGTACCAGTACCTCGTGGGACTGATAAAAAAATGGCTAGAGGAAGGAGGGGAGTGTCACAGTGCACTGCAGAAGATTGTAAGTAACACATTGTTGCTAAAAGATCTGAAGCAGACTACAAAGTTTTGTCATACCGGCAATCTGGAGGTATTCCATGCATTGCTGTGCCATTACTGTCCAAAGTTAGAGCACTTCAGCTATGGAGGGATGAAAGCAAGAACAATGTTAGCTGTCTTGGACCACAATGAACATCAAAATAGGGAGCATTTAGTTATTAGAAGCCCCTCTAGTCGCTCCGGGCCAATTGGTGGAAAGAGATACAGAATAGTGTATCCCAAGGCGAAGCAGGAGTGGATAGCAAAGCCTATATTTGAAGGTAGGAAGTATGACTACATCTACGATCTCATGATGAATGTAGTGTCTGCCAAGACAGGTAGTCTGTGTGTGGAGCCAATGGAACTACCAGAACTGCCCAGAAACATAGCTCGATCTGAGCGACCAGAGAAAAATACTGTGATTGCACAGTTTCAGTCCCTCTTCGGCAGTAAGTAGTCAAGTACACATAAAAAGTGTATAGTTCAGACTACTGGCTAAGCTGAGTTTAGTATAAATTAAGGAGAAGTTGGCTGTCATTTGTGTATGTCAAAGGAGCTTAAATTTTAAGCAGTCCGCTTGTTTTATAGTACGAGAGAGAGTGTCAGATAGTCTGCGAGACTTTGACAGCAGCGACCAATCTGATTACTGTCACTCAGCACTGAAAAAAAATGCAGGTCAAAGCATTAATAGTAGACATTTGACAAATGGTACAGTCCCTAAAGCTTCATATTACTTTTGATAGTGATACAGTCATGTTTAATCAGTTACAGAAGCTGATGTTAAGTCATTCATGAAAGTGTAATGTAGCTGTTTGATGGGATGGGCCATTCCATATCTGTCACATGCACAAAATGTTAGACAGTGCAAAGTTTAAATATTATGCGAGAAACGGTGTCACTCTGTAAGACTTGGACAGCAGTGACCTGTCTGAATAGCATCGTTAAGTATATTAAAATGCATGAAGTAACATTACTAGTGAAAATTTGGTAAATGGTCGAGTCCCTCAAGTTTTATATGGCCATTGAAAGTGAGACAGTCATGTTTAAGCAGTTACAGAAGCTGATAACTCATTTATGAAAGTTTAATGAAGCTGTTGGATGGGATGGGACATTCAATTTGTATGACATGCACTGTAGCAGCTGAAGTTAGTTTTGGTTTCCATCCAGTTTTGCACATATTTAGGGTGATTGCTTGTATCACTTTGACCATGGTTATTGCGATTGACAGTATAAGGAGTGGTCTCAGCTAATATGCAAAGGTGTGACATTTGAGGTACATGTCAGTGTGTAGTAGCTGAAAATGAGTTGTCTGAGTGGGTATTAATAAATACAGAGCAACAGTTGAATAATGTAAAGTGTGTGTATGTATATAATGATGTAATTTTCTCCTATGGTTCTCTCTTGTGTGCGATTGGTGGTGCTTGAGAAAAACTGAGCTGAAAGTTGTGTAATCCATTTCCTGGTAATGCAAAGTAATTGTCCTGGACACTGCTGGAGACTAACGTCCAACTGACAATGGAATTCGTATTTGACATGGATGCCAGAATTACCTCGGTGATAGCAAAGGTGGGTATGACGTGAAGTTAAACAATATGCAAGAACTAAACATTAAGTCATACATACTTGTTTATATCTATAACCTAACAGTATGTGTTATTGATGTTAATTACAGGTGATGTGAATATATAGATGTCAACTGAAGAAATATAACCTGAATGAAGTGAAAGTACTGGCAGAGTAGGCATGGTAAATATTTCTCAAAGGACATTTTACAGCCAAGGTAAGTGTGATGAAGTTAATATTGATAGCACCAGTGACAGCTCATAAGCAAGTTTGAAAGGTAAACAATAGTCTACTGGTTGCTGAAAGGAAATGTCTTGAAAGTGTATTATACAATATTTGTTTCTTGATGGCGACAGAAGTAGCCTTGAGTAAGAGTGCCATTTGGTTCTAGGTTGACGTATTGCACGAGTTTATAGTGCAAAGATAAAATGTACAGAGATAACATCAGTCAGGAATACCAGCTAGAACAGATATCAGCTCACTACACATTGCTGGACAGGAACACTGCAGAGGCATGCTGTACTTAAGATGATGGACATTGAGACTGTGACCCACGACAGGTATGGTCGTTCAAACTGCGCCTGCTCCATGATGCACTTGCAAGGGAGACGGATTCGGAGGATTCAGTGCCAGTCAGCTGATAAAGTTATGTGATGGTGTAATAGAAACACTGAGTTGCAATGGTCATTGTCTGGTAACTTGACGTGAGGGTTGGTGTGACAGTCACTTATGTTGGGTATTGTAAGGGAAGGGAAGCACAATGGTTATGTTCTGCTGACAAAGTCATGGTGGTGTGAGACTATTAAGAATGTTTGATGTGCTAAGTGAAGGGAAACACACTATTGGGAGGACTCACTGCTAGTAACATAAATGAGAAGCAGTGGGTGGTCAATGCTACATATTAGTGGATGTGCTGTACATTAATTACTTTGTGTTATAGTAAACATTCATGCACAAAGTTAATGCCATTGGAAGTATTGCAATCATAATTTGGCACATTAAATGCAGGCACAGCCATAGGATATGTAGAGTGCTGTTCAAGCATGGTAGAATTATTAGTTTTATATGTGTGCAGGACAATGTCATATATGTAGTTGCATAATTTATTTTTTCAAAAGGCTTTACTCTGAAAGAGTATGTTAGTGGCAGTAGCACTGACTTTCATAAGGCCATGGACAGAGGTAAGGAAGATAATAAGACACTGCAAACCCGCTGTGTATGTATGAAGTATGTGCTGTAACGCAAAAAAACATTGAACATGTGTAACTAGCAGTAACCAATTCCAAACCCACTGTGTATGTATGAAGTATGTGCTGTAACGCAAAAAAACATTGAGCAAGTGTAACTAGCAGTAACCGATTCCAAACCCACTGTTTATGTATGAAGTATGTACTGTAACGTAAAAACACATTGAGCATATGCAACTAGCAGTAACCAATTCCAAACCCGCTGTGTATGTATGAAGTATGTGCTGTAACGCAAAAACACATTGAGCATATGCAACTAGCAGTAACCAATTCCAAACCCGCTGTGTATGTATGAAGTATGTGCTGTAACGCAAAAACACATTGAGCATATGCAACTAGCAGTAACCAATTCCAAACCCGCTGTGTATGTATGAAGTATGTGCTGTAACGCAAAAACACATTGAGCATGTGTAACTAGCAGTAACCGATTCCAAACCCACTGTGTATGTATGAAGTATGTGCTGTAACGCAAAAACACATTGAGCATGTGTAACTAGCAGTAACCAGTTCCAAACCCGCTGTTTATGTATGAAGTATGTGCTGTAATGCAAAAACACATTGAGCATATGCAACTAGCAGTAACCAATTCCAAACCCGCTGTGTATGTATGAAGTATGTGCTGTAACACAAAAACACATTGAGCATATGCAACTAGCAGTAACCATTTCCAAACCTGCTGTATATGTATGAAGTATGTGCTGTAACGCAAAAACACATTGAGCATATGTAACTAGCAGGAACCAATTCCAAACCCGGTTTGTATGTATGAAGTATGTGCTGTAATGCAAAAAAACACTGAGCATATGCAACTAGCAGTAACCAATTCCAAACCGCTGTGTATGTATGAAGTATGTGCTGTAACGCAAAAACACATTGAGCATGTGTAACTAGCAGTAACCAATTCCAAACCCGGTGTTTATGTATGAAGTATGTGCTGTAACGCAAAAAAACACTGAGCATATGCAACTAGCAGTAACCAATTCCAAACCCGCTGTGTATGTATGAAGTATGTGCTGTAACACAAAAAACATTGAGCATATGTAACTAGCAGTAACCAATTCCAAACCCAGTGTTTATGTATGAAGTATGTGCTGTAACGCAAAAAAACACTGAGCATATGCAACTAGCAGTAACCAATTCCAAACCCGGTGTTTATGTATGAAGTATGTGCTGTAACGCAAAAAAACACTGAGCATATGCAACTAGCAGTAACCAATTCCAAACCCGCTGTGTATGTATGAAGTATGTGCTGTAACGCAAAAAAACATTGAGCATATGTAACTAGCAGGAACCAATTCCAAACCCGCTGTGTATGTATGAAGTATGTGCTGTAACGCAAAAAAACATTGAGCATATGTAACTAGCAGTAACCAATTCCAAACCCGGTGTTTATGTATGAAGTATGTGCTGTAACGCGAAAAACACTGAGCATATGTAACTAGCAGTAACCAATTCCAAACCCGGTGTGTATGTATGAAGTATGTGCTGTAACACAAAAAAACACTGAGCATATGTAACTAGCAGTAACCAATTCCAAACCCGCTGTGTATGTATGAAGTGTGTGCTGTAACACAAAAACACATTGAGCATATGCAACTAGCAGTAACCAATTCCAAACCCGCTGTGTATGTATGAAGTATGTGCTGTAACGCAAAAACACATTGAGCATATGTAACTAGCAGGAACCAATTCCAAACACGGTTTGTATGTATGAAGTATGTGCTGTAACGCAAAAAAACACTGAGCATATGCAACTAGCAGTAACCAATTCCAAACCCGCTGTGTATGTATGAAGTATGTGCTGTAATGCAAAAAAACATTGCGCATATGTAACTAACAGTAACCAATTCCAAACCCGGTGTTTATGTATGAAGTATGTGCTGTAACGCAAAAAAACACTGAGCATATGTAACTAGCAGCAACCAAATCCAAAACTGCTGTGTATGTATGAAGTATGTGCTGTAACGCAAAAAAACATTGAGCATATGTAACTAGCAGGAACCAATTCCAAACCCGCTGTGTATGTATGAAGTATGTGCTGTAACACAAAAAACACTGAGCATATATAACTAGCAGTAACCAATTCCAAACCCGGTGTGTATGTATGAAGTATGTGCTGTAACGCAAAAAAAATTGAGCATATATAACTAGCAGTAACTAATTTCCATAGATACTTTTGCACAATGTTTGAACAGCCAGTTAAGACATGGGCCTGATTAGCAAGTGTGTGGTGACATGGCACAGGCATCACAATGTTCAAAATCCTGTGTAGCAGTTATGCCCTCCTAACAGTGTTTATACTCCAAGCCGTTGTGTAGTGAGATCCCGGACACCTGTGCAGATGATGATGGCTGCTAACCTTGACACATTGTAACTTGTGTGACCATGTACTACAGTCTGATGCACAGTGGGAGCCAGCGTTAGATGATGCAGCTGACAGGAAGTTGATGGCAAAGGTGTTTGTGTGATGGGATACATGTATTTTAGATATTATTACGTAATTTGCATTAATGGCAGACATTTACACAAAGAGGAGAGTGCTGTGAAGTGTGGTTTTTGATCTCTGGCGGTAATATTTGGAATTTGCAGTAAGATGTGCAATATTCCAAAAGGCCACACAGCACGGCGTGGTACAGTGACTTATAATAAGGTAGACATGAAAATTATGTTGGCAATATTGTCATTCTGTACTCATGCCACTGACAGTATCATTTCAATCCTGTGTGCTTACTGCCATACTTGACAAGTTTAGTTAGTACAACTGCAAACTGGATGCTGCAATTGTTAATTTACTGAAGGTTGTAAACCCTCCTCAGTGGTGTTGCATACAAACTGCACACTTTTGTTCTTTTAGAGAGACGAAAGCAAACTTTGTCACGTGAAAAATAAGAACTGTATTTGGCTGAGTAGTGTTAGCTGCCAATTAACAGCTCAATATATGACCAGTTTAGCAGTAAGACTGGAAATGTGCACAAAGACAGGAAGTTCCTCAAAGCAGATTTACTAATCTGGTTAAAGGAATACTGGATTACTAAATAGTTTAAGCTGAATTACAGAACATATTAAGCTCCAAAAATGCATCAGTTATGTGCATTATGCCAGTGATACTTGCACATAATATTCAGTCGCCCCCCCACTAGCCGGAAAATAAATAAATAAACGTCACTGCTTGGTCTGTAGAATACAGTGAGTTTTCAGTACATTCGTTTACCATGCCAGCATCATAGACACAGGTTTGAAAAGTACTGTTCTGCAGTCATTTTAAATATGTGGAGATGATGCAAATGTGAAGGGAAATTACAGAAACAGGATGTCAGTGGACTGACGTTAGTGAGAGATTGGCAAGCAAAAAAAAAAATGTTAACATAATAATGTCTTGTAGAAATAAGGGGAAATAAAAAATCAAGACAATGGAATCAAAAATGTGTTTAATGAAGTCTTTCTGCTGCTGCCAAACCAAGTAAATAGCTAAATGATTCTGCAGACAGAGGGGAAGACATTTGAAATGGCACTCCCTTCCTTTCAGTTCTTAGCTGTCAGCTGCAGTGACAGTTTTTACACCTCTGCAGTAGTGTGGGAGGAGGGGACTGTCAATTCATGTTGGACTACAAAAGAACACTTTGAACAAAGGCATCCCATTTAGCTACTGCTCTGTCTGCTGCTAGATAACTTCAAATTGTACTGTAAAGCAAGCTCTGATCTAAACATAAATGAGGGTGATTAGCAGCAGTAAAGAAGCAGGCCTAACACAGAAGGAATACAAACTGAGAGTGACTCACATATTTCCCATTATATGTCAATGGCATGGGAATTCACAGTTACTTCCTTATGTCTGGCATGAGTCACAGAAAGAAGACAAGAAATGCTTTATGGGAAAGAGAAAGGCTTGAAGCAGAAGAAGATCACGTTGACATATCAAGCCCCATCGGTAGCCATGTTGTGCTAAACAGACTAAAATTACAAATAAAGCAAAAAAAAAAGTGATTTTGAGGTGCTAAAATAGGTCGGGAAACAAAGATAGACTGAAAAATACATGTTTTTTTTAGTTGGAGGGTGGAGTTTTCCTTTAAAGCAAAACACAGAAGACACCCTGCAGCAGTATATCCCTAAACAATCCACTCAACACTGCTTACAACCTCCCACTTCCACAAATCACAAATAAGTGCTTCTAATCAGTACAGCTGCCCCTGCAACCACCTTCACTGCTTCAGTCCCTCATCTCCTCACCTCCAACCAGCACACATACTGCAACACTTCAGTCACACAATCTACATCTGTAAGCCTTTTCTTAACATCCTCCATAATGCAGCCCTACGCAACACTCCTAATCATCACGCTCGCAAACCTGAAAATGCAACACAGCACCAACCCACAACACCTAACCTTCACTAACATACAGCTAAACTATTCATTCCTCTCAGCAAGCACTACAGCTACTTTCTCTTATGATAATGGTGACCCCTCCCCCATTCATCTACCACTCAAAGTTCCTGTAACCCCTTCCTCCTTCTACCTTTCATTAAAGGAAAGAAAGCAACCACACATCAACATCAAACAAATATTCAAATACTTTGCAGTTCACCTCACATCCCTCATTTCTATGCTCCTCATCTGTAACAGCATTGAATCCAACCCAGGACACTCTCCTCTCATCAAATAAACCTCAGTACAATAGAACACATATACAAGAAATCACTCAACAAAAGAAGCCTCATTAAATGCAGGAATTTTAAGAAACAAACTAGAAAATGTTGGTGCCTTTCTTACTATACATAAGCCTGACCCTGTAAGAATTACTGAGCCATGGGTCAAAAATGACACACCCAACCTAAACCATCATTTCACAGGCCTGCCATTACACATTCAGTGAATGCACCAGAAAAAGCCAAGGAAAGGGTAGTTTCCTTAGCAAGACAAACCTATAAACATCCTTTATAGCTCAATGTATCACCACCATGGATACCAGCAATTGTCAAGTTACACCTGTCCAAATTACAGTCCTTAACTATAGTCCCAGAATACATCTCCCCCAACCTTATAACACATGCACACACACACACACACACACACACACACACACACACACACACACACACACACACACACACACATGTGCACGCGCGCACGCACAAACTTCAGCACCTCCTTGATGAATACCTTAACATAAATTAACACCACAGACAACATAATAATGCTTGGTGAGTTTCACATTTAATCTGCTAGGTCACATGAGAACAGAATCACTGGAAGTCCTTAACCAACCCTGGCCTCACCCAACTTATAAGAAAACTAATCAGGCCTAACTTTCCCTCAGGAAAACACTATCTAATAGACCTCGTAATTACCAACAATCCCAACTTTTGCTCCTCTCTCCAAACAGTACCCTTTCATTGGTGACTCTTACATCATAACTTTCAGCATTACAACATCATCTAACCCCACCACACACTCATCTCTTTCTATCTAAAAAGAAAAATAATATAAAAGGACTATACTGACCTAATCTGAAGACACCTCTTGTTGTTTTATTATTTATTGTGTAACTGATTGGTTGGAGAAGCTTGGTTTTGATAAATATTTTTCCTCTGATTTTTGCTATTTGTTAAAAGAAAGGGCTAGATTGTAGGTAAGCATATTTTAGCCCTCTCAAGGGGCCTAGCTAGCTATATATTCATATAGATTGTATGCAGGACACCCTAGACTTTATCTGAAACCATCTGGTGATGTTTTGTTATTTATTGTGCCACTGCTTGGTAGGAGAAGATTTATTTTGATTTCTGTTTTATTTTTACCTCTGATGTTTACTGTTTTTGGACGATAGGACTATATTTTAGACAGATACACTCTAGCCCTCTCAAGGGGCCTAGCTAGTTATATTAAGCCCCAACTGTAGGCGATAGAGAGCACAAGCTGTGACACAATTCTTTGCTAAACAATTGTCAGCATCTTAAAGTGTGACTGTCACAACTGACACAGTAGGTCAGAAAAAAGACTTCAGTGGTGCATCCAGAGCAGATATGGATTGGAGGGCTACTGTTTACCAAACATGAATGTCAGCAATCATTTCATACAAAATAGGCACTGTTCTTGGTTCACTCACCCCAAATTTTCTTTTCATGATCTGCATATTTACAGATGGACATGCAAAGCTGCAAACTCTAAACTGAAGGCATTTGACACTGTTTCTTGCCCTAAACTCCCCTCACATCTTCCAACCTATGTTATTCTGCTTCAATAGCTACCTTAAGAACAGACAATAAGATGTAAAATGGCAAAATACCTTCTCAACTTCCCTTTAATTTCCTGTAGGTGTCCCCAAGACTTGATTATTGGCCCCTTTTATTTAATCTATCTTTAAAATTTAAAAACGTTCCACTCAGCTACCAAACAATCTACCATTATGCACTGAGCTGATGACCCTGCCCTCCTCCATACTACAAGCACTATAAACCTCCAATCACCCAAGCATTCTTTTCCTCAGTTGAATCCTGACTGACAATTGCAATACTGCTCTTATAACCTAAGAAAAGCAAACTAATGTCATTCACATCAAACAAATTGCACCGAAACACTCTTTTAATATTACATCAGCCAATAACACTAACATGGAAAAGGTAATACACACAAATCTATTAGGTATAACTAGAGATGAAAATCTAAAATTAGATCAACTCATACCTAACTGATGCTCCTTAAAAAGATAAGATGCCTTCTATGCACCCCTCTGGTACTGGACTGAGATGAAAGTAAAAAAAATAAATGGCTACAGTCATATTGCTCAATTAGTTTTTGCTGTCAGTACAGACAGCATGTTTCCCCACCACTACCACCAAAAGACAGCCACTTTGTGTGCACACCCCTGATGTCAAACTGGGACAAAGGTAAATAAAAATGGCCAAGGTAACTTATTTCAGTTTGATGCTATCAGCCATGTGTACACCGTATACCTTCTTTACCCCCTACGCCAGAAGATAACCATCTGTATACATCTATGTTATTTGATTGTGAAAACATACAAAAAAAATATGAGTATAGTAATGTATTCCAACTTTTCACTCCTAAACAGTACACTGACTGCCCCTAGTCAAGCTTCAGCAACCTTCTGTGCAAACATCTGAGGTCTAATTGTGAGAAAAGTTAAAATAAATAATAACCATTTTGTCTTCACTCCAGCATAAGCTATACCAACTTTCTGTGCACAGATTTGAGCAGGGCTAGTTTAAGACTAGGTAAGGGCCAGAGCAGAATTTAAACAAGAAGACTCTCTAAATCCCTTTATACAACTGGGGCTGTAAGAATCACCAGGTACCCAGAGATTCTGAAGGTGCAGACAGTCTCTAAAGCATTTTCAGTCTTATTTTATGTATGTGCCCCCCCAGCACTGTGTGAACCCTCAGATACATACATATATTGATACTGCTGCTGACAAGCCAGGTCTATCACAAGGTATAAACACACACACACACACACACACACACACACACACACACACACACACACACACACACACACACACACACACACACACACACTCACTCACTCATATACTCACATATGCCCCTTGTTTTACAAAACACAGTCTTAGCATAAACATGAGAAACTGTCATGATTGTGCAGGGGGAATAGGGCAGAAGATTGCATTTAGTTATAGCTCTGGTAGTACGTCTTGTTTTTTTATGCTTTACTGATGTGTTTCATTGTTAAAAACCTTCTGAAGTTTTCAGCTTATCTGTAGTTGCCATTGTGCATGGGTTGTGGCTGAAATGGTTCCTAGAACTAGCCCACCTCCTCATATAACAAATTCAAGTAAATAAAAAAGATATACAACATATGTCAAGTGGGCTATATCTCATATCATTGCAATCATCAGTGTCAGTGCACAGCAGGTACTGTCAAAACCTATGTATTCACAAAACATAAAGTAAATGTGGGTCACTATCCAGCAAGAACAGGTGGTACTGGAAAAAGGGCAAACTGACATGCATCATGAATGTGTGTCCAGTTTCTTTGCCAGCCATGTACAGCACAAACTCCTACCATAACAAATGGAAGTTGTTACCCCTGAAGTTTGGCAAACAGTACAGATGGCAATGGCCTTCACTACTACACCAGTCCCCATGTTCAGTTTTATTCCCACCCCTCCAACTACAGAATGGTTTGTAAGGTGCTCATACTGATAAACAGACATGAACTGGAGAATTCTTCAGTAATTGCAAGGAATCCTCCCCTTAACCATCATTAACTCAGCAGTACCCTGGTAGCTGCTGTCCCTGCCTTTGTATAGCCTGCCTGTTGGGTGCTAGGATCCACCACACAACGCAAGCACTCAGGTCACTCCAAAGCAAATACAAATATGACTCAGTCATTGTACATGCTGGTGTGAATGACCTGAGATGTACCTCCCTGGACTACATGAAAAGAGACATAGAGGAGCTCTCTGATCATGTAGCCCAGGCTGGTATGACCCTGACCATGAGCAGCATCTTACCCTCACCTAGAATGATGCCACAGTACAAAGACAAAATGATCAATTTTAACAACTGGCTAAAATTTTGGTGTCATTCAAAGGGGATCCAGTGTCTGTCAGCCTGGGATGACATGCTCAGCAAGCCACGTTGCTTCGCTAGGGATGGCTTGCACCTGTCACCACTGGTCTTTTGGATATTGGCAAAGGCTCTTGCCACCCCCATAGTGCCTTTTTTAGGCAAGGTTCAAAAGTCAAACCCACCCCCATAGACAGCACAAGGAACAAGAAACTAAGGGTAATGCTGCTAAACACCAGAAGTCTTAACCTCAAGATGCATGCACTCGAAGCTCTCCTCAGTATGGAGAACATCGATATCTGTGCAGTGACAGAAACCTGGTTCAAGGCTCCAGAGAGCACCCAAGCACTACCAGGCTATACCTCATATCATGCTTTTCAGCCCCAAAACCAGGACTGAACCACAAAAGGAGGGGGAGTTTCCATATTTATCAAGGATATCCACACCTCCAGGTTAGTGGCATTGCATGAAGTATCGGAGACCATCCATGTGCAACTAACAGTGGGCAAGACTGCATTTCAGTTTATAGCATCCTACAGACCACCCTCTTAAAGTCAGGAATCACACTCGGCTTTCCTGAAAACATTGGAGAACATGAAGATCTCTCCGAACACCATTATATTGGGTGACTTCAACTACCCAAACATTGACTGGGAGCACTACTCAAGCCCCAGCACCTTAGCCCAAAGGTTCCTGGAAATTATAAACTCAAATGCTATGGAACAACTAGTCACCACTCCCACAAGAGGGGACAACATACTAGACCTGATCATTACCAACATGGGGACTCTATTCTCCACACCAGAAGTATATCCCTCATTGGTAAGATCAGACCATAAATTAATTTCACTGGATGTCCACATCCCGACCCCACCCCCAGCCCAGAAAACCACAATGAAAAACTTCTCAAAAGCGAACTTCTCACTTCTCAAAACCAAAGTGGAATCCTTCAAGGCCCCAAGGCCAGTGGAAACTATGGCCCAAACTGCAGAATCCTATATAAACGCATTCTACGGACATTCCAGGAATGCATGGATCATGCTATCCCAAACAAAACCAAGACCCAATCATCCAAAGGCAGGCGTCCAGTCTGGTGGACCCCTGCCATAAATAAACTGTACAACAGAAGGAGGAAGCTACTACATGATAGAGCAAAATCCCTAATAGGGAAGGAATCTCTGATCAGTACTAGCAAAAAATTACGATCCCTCATAAAATCCTCCAAGGCCAGCTTCGAGAGAAAAATTGCACAGGACACCAAAGACAATCATAAGGCTTTTTTCAGTTATGTTAGAAACCTGAGATGCAACTCCCAGACTTGTTCTGAGTTGATTCTAAATGACAAAAAATACACTGAACCCACAGACATCGCCAATATCCTGGCAAACAGGTTCAGTGCAAACTTCTCCACCCCCTCCCCCCCAAAAGAGCAAGTATCTATCCCGGCAGAGGGCTGCCTCCCAAACATCTCTGATGCTCAGGTGAAGGCTGCCCTCTCCAAAGCAAAAAACACTGCTTCCATGGGACCAGATGCTGTCCCAGGTTGCGTCCTACATGAACTCCAAGAGGAACTAATCCCTCAAATAAAATGGCTATACAATCTCAGCCTCACTACAGGATATGTGCCCACAGAATGGCATACAGCAACAGTGGTCCCACTCCACACGGACCTTGGAAACTATCGCCCCATAAGCCTGACTAGCTTAGTCTGCAAGGCTATGGAGAGGATCATCATGGAGCTCATAAACAAAGACATTGGGGACCTACAGACACTAGATCCTACCCAGTTCGGCTTTGTCAAGGGCAGATCCTGCCTTTTGAACCTGGTTGACTTCTTCGAAACAGTCACCAAAGCCATAGATGAAGGGAAGGTAGTCCACACAGCCTATCTGGACCTTGCAAAGGCATTTGACACAATACCCCACTCGGGCATCATAGATAAGCTATCCAGCTTAAATATAAACCCCTATGTCACAAGATGGGTCACAAACTGGCTCAAAGACAGAACCCACAGAGTGAGAGTTGCTGGAGCCATGTCCGACTCAAAACCGGTCACAAGTGGCATCCCACAGGGTTCTGTCCTGGGACCACTCTTGTTCGGTATATACTTTTCCGAGGTACAGGCAAACGTGGGAGGACTATGGCTCACCAAGTTCGCAGACGACTGCAAACTGGGTGCAATAATCAACTCTCCAGCTGACACAAACATCCTTCAAAAGGTCTCAAAGAGACAGATAACTGGTGCCAGCACCATGGTTTAAAGCTAAATGCCAAAAAATGTATAGTCATGCCCTTTGGCAAAAACAATGTGCCCACAAATTACCACATAGGCGGAAACCCATTAAGTACAGAGAAAGTTATTAGGGACCTGGGGATCCAAGTTGATAGCAATCTCTCCTTTGAAAACCACATTGCCAAAGTGGTTAGAAAGACCTTCTACATAGCCCACCTCATCATGAAGGGTTTCACATCTAGATAAAGAGAGGTAATCGTGCCCCTTTATTCATCCCGCATCAGGCCCATCATAGAATACAATGCCCCTTTTGGGATGTACCTTACCCGACACCTGCAGCAATTAGAAAGACCCCAAAAGTATCTCACCAAGAGGATCAAGGGTCTCAAACAGATGCCATATGCTGCTCGGTTAAAAAAACTCCAGCTCTACTCAGTTGCATACCGCCTACTTCGAGGCAATCTATGCCTGACATACAAAGCTATGTCAAATCCAGAATTAATGGACATGCTCCACCTCAGTAAATCTAAATCCCTTAGAACCACATGCTCGAGGGACTTGAACCTCAGCACAGAAATAAATAGAACTTGCTGGAGGGACAGGTTCATAACCCAGAGGCTCCCTTCGCTCTGGAATAGAATTCCAGTTCATGTGAGGCAGAGCACCTCACTGAATCTCTTCAAGAAGAATCTCAATAGGTGGATGGGGGATCGTAGGTTTGTCCCAGGGATTACTTCCGTGTCACTATTGGACAGAGGCACAGTAAAGGGCACAGTATACTCAAATCAAGGGGTGGCATAAGCCATACAGAATCGGGCTAGGCTTATAATTGCCCCAGGGCAGATAGCCTAGTATGAACCTATGAACCTATGAACCTATGTGGTTGGTTAGAAATTGTTCATGGCCTTGGTAAGCTACTGTAAGCTCTATCCACTAGGTCAGAAGTATTTCATGGAGCTGCAGAGCATTTTGATGTGTCTTCCACTCGGCAGTATCTGGGAAGACAGCATTAGACAATGTTTACAGCTTCTCGTGTGTCAGCACCCACTCCTACAGACTAAACTAGATGGGTAGAGTGCCCAGAAATTATGTCAGGACCATGAATCCCTCCATACCAAGGTTCTCTAAAATAATAATAATAATAATAATAATAATAATAATTAAATCTAGTAAAGTAAAACCCTGATAAACTAAGTACCACATAGACTGAAAATATAGAGCAAAGACAGCCAATGTCATTGCTTAAAGCAATGGAAATGATTCAACCAGTGTCTTTTTTCAGGGAAGCTATATTTCCTACATCTTCCGTACCCATTTACCTATGTTCTTCTTTCGGCTTTTCCCGGTTAGGGGTCGCCACAGCAGAACTCCGGTCCGCTAATGATTGGCAGTAGATTTTTATGGTGCCGAGGTGCCAGCTCAATGCCCAACCTTCAACGAAGGCATGCCCATTCACGCATGTCTTTCGAATGCCATTCGACCATGGGGAGGACATGCAGACTCCACACAGAAGGCACTCCAGCCTATATATTACCTCCACAGTTGCACAACCACGAAGAAGTCAGAAACTCTATGAAGTGTGCTGTTCCATAATGACACAATTCAGATTTGATAAAGGTTTCCAGTTTGCACTTTGATACTGATATGTTTTAATACAATCCTTCTTTGATTATAGGTTCATATATTCATAGGTGCGTACTAGGCTAATGGCCCTGGAGCCTTTACAAGCCTACCCCATAGAAGTGCTCTGGCATCGTGCCACCCAACATTAGTTCCCAGTGCCTCTATCAAGTAGAGCCACTGAAATGATCCCTGGGGTGAACTTTCTATTTCCCATACACTCATCAAAATTTCTCTTGAAGAGGGCCAGTGAGGTGCTCTGCTTGACATGTATGGAAAGTCTATTCCATAACATGGGCAGTCTCTGTATTATGAACCTGTCCCTTCAGCATGTTCTGTTGATTGTGGTAATGAGGTTGAGGTCTCTGGAACATGTGGTGTGGAGGGATTGGGATTTCTTTAGATGTAGCATTTCTAACAGAGCTGGGACAGACATGGCTTTGTAAGTCAAGCAGAGATCGCCTCTTAGTAGACAATATGAGACAGAGAATAGCTGGAGTTTTTGAGTCTGTCCATGTAGGACATGTATTTAAGGCCTAGAATCCTCTTTGTGAGGTACGTTTGTGGTCTTTCTTGTTGCATGCGTCTAATGAGGTACATGCCAAATGGGACATTATACTCGACGATTGGCCTAATGAGGGAAGAGTAGAGAGAGAGGATGACCTCTTTCTTCCTGGATGCAAAACCCTTGGTAATGAGATGTGCCATATAGAAGGACTTTCTGACCACAGTGGCAATGTGGTGGTTGAAGGAGAGGTTGCTGTCACCCTGTGTCCCCAGATTTCTTATAACACCTTCAGTGTGCAGTGGGCTCCCATCACAGCCGGCCTTAGGCATAGGCAAACTAGGCAACCGCCTAGGGCGCCATACAGGCCGGCTGTGTAAAGGGCGCAATTTGTAAGTATACATTTTAATTTATTTTTCTAATTAGGTGGGCAGCAAAACGATAGGGCTAGGGGGAGGGGCGAGCACACTCCCACTTTTGTAGCTGCAGCCTGCAGGTTGGCCAGGAAGTTTTAACAATCAAACGATGAGTCTTTTCCTTTAAGAGGAACATGCATGCGTCTCATACACGCACGCCAACATAGTCGCGCAGAAGTTAAAGTAGTAGTAAAGTTATGAGATGGGTTAAGTCTACGTGCGCGCATGGCCGTTTATTTTAAGAAGAAAGTAAGTGTGTGTGTGTGTGTGTCTAATGACCGTGTGAGTGAATGTGTGTGGTTTTGGGGGGGTTATCATACTTCCACACTTCACTCAACAAAAGAGCAGAACATACAACACTAGCTGAGGGGGGAACCACTACACACTAATAACTTTAAATGGCAGTTAAACATAATGTGAATGGCAGAAATGACAACACCAGGGAGTACAGTTAGCATTATGCCTCTATGGCAATTAACAAAGACATGGTCAGGAGGCAGCACTAGACTCCCAGAGTACATTTAACAACATGCATTAATGACACATAAAGATGTGGTCAGGGACCAGAGATTGCACTTAACATATGCCTTAATGGCACTTAACAAAGATGTGGTTGAGGGGAACATTAGACATGAGGAATTACACTTAACATTGTTCCTTAATGGCCTTAAATGAAGACATGGTCAGGGAGAACACTAGGTACCAGGAGTTACACTTAATGTTGTGCCTAACAGCACTTAACTAAGACAGGAGTTGGGGAGGAAGGACTAGTCACCAGTGATAATTCTTTAACAGCATGATCTTAATGACACTTTTAAAAAAAATGAAAGAAAGACAATGTGGATGGGGGTTACAAGTAGACACCAGGGATACTCTAATTAGAGTGCTTTAAAGACAGTAAAAGGGATTCAGTCCCTGTACCCTCCCACCAAGGATACTAGTCTTCTGTGCCATCACTGATCAAGAGGGATAACCTGGAAGTAACAGCTAAGACTTTAAAGATAAATCAATACATAACAAGGAGGGGAGAGACTACAGACCCTGCACTCTTGACTTCAAAAACTGCATTATCAACCCATGACGCTAACTGAAAAGTCATTATAAAATATTTTTTTCTGTATTAACAGAAAAAAGCAATTCTGTGATATAATGAGAATCCTGGTCATTATATTAGCTCTGCAGCAGTTCGTGAATTTTGAGGGTGAAAGAGACAGGGCACATATAAGCATACCTCTCAACCTCATAGTGCAAATATCTAGAAAAAGTCAAAATTAATGGTGGGATAAAGATACACAGTCACGGGCAGATTTTAATTATTATTCTTAGAAATTTAGAAAGGCACTAGAAGAACAGCTTTTGCATTAGAATACATTGATGCGATATACCATGAAAGAATCAGGACCATAAAAACAAATCACATTAACACTGCATACTGGCTCCATTACATTATCTTTTGCAAAAATTTGAAAAAATAAAATATAACTGGCATGTTTGCTCTTGTTTACATTAATCTTACCTTATAACATATGTCCTTTCAGTCATCCCCTCTACCCTTTACATATTCCCTCCTTGTAGAACCCCACACCATTTCAACTTAACTTTCCCTTTATTATTCCCCCTTAGTCTTCTGTAAAATCCTTTAGCCCCCCTCTTAAGTTCACATTTACTCTTGGTTAATTTTCACACAAATCCTTTTCTATCCACTTTCAAAGTTAAAAAGTGCAATATTTAAAATCTATCCCTATTTTTCAGCCATTGCATCCACATTGTTAGGCTTTGTCCAGATTTTTTTGCAATAAGAGGTTGACAGGTATGCATACCTCTCAACTGTCCAGATTTTTGCCTCATATTGTTGGCCTATTCCTCATAATATTTGTGGTGTTCTGACAAATCACCGAGGATTTAAATAACTAAATGTCATACATTTGAGTTTCACCCTTCATTTCCTTCAGAAAATGCATGCTAAGACAAATGCTGTTATTGTAGCAACTTTGTAGGTCTATAAGAGCAATATTTATAATCTGCCCCTGTTTGGGGGCCTTTGTCCCCCCATAATTTTAGCCTTTGTTCAGATTTCTTGTGCCAAGAGGTTGAGAGGTATGGAAACATGGTATGTAGTGCCCTAGTTGCTGATTATTTGGTGCATTTTAAGGGGGATAGAGTTCTGCATTCCATAGTGTTCCCTCCTTTGTTTAGGATACCTAGTAACTATGAACTTGTTGGTTTCTCAGTCATCCTCTTTTGCAATATCACCAGCTTACCATTTTGTTCTTTAATGTAATGTAGGCAATTAATTCTTCAAGGGCAGCAGGCAGTGAATTTGTAGATAAAAAACTGAAATGTAAAGCTATTTGCCAGTAACAGCCTCTTCATTAGTTACACATCTCTTTAATGTAGAATTATTCAGATGAATTTTACTTCTGCAGATATTGTCCTTATTGACTGATAGTGGTGAGTTGTAACGACAGATGGTTGAGAGGCCGTTTATGGTTAAAATATTCTAAAATGGATAGTTTTGTCATTACTGGGTCATGCATTTTGTTTCATTGCTTACTGGAAAAATGTTCAAAACTACAAATTTAAAACACACTCCAACAAGTGTATATGTTTCTATGTGCAACTAGCCATTTTTGTTTATCAAATGGCACACTGTGTTTTAAAGTCTGAAAGCATGTTAGTAGCATAATTGCCTTTGGTGCAGAAGGCTGTGGATTCTACTCCCACACCATGTAGATGGAGTGCTGGTATTGCAGTGCCCATATGATTGTTGATTACTTGGTACATTATAAGGGGGATAGGGGTTCTACACTCCTGAGAATGTCCTTTGTATGAGATGCCTAGTGACTATGAACTTGCTGGTTTGTTAGTCATTTTCTACTGCGATATTACCAACTTACCAATTTTTAATGTACTATAGGCAATTAATTCTTCAATGGCAGGAGGCACTGAATTTGTAGATAAAATATTGATATATGAAGTTTTGCCCATAGCAACCTCTTCATTAGTTACAGATTTCTTTAACGTGGAATTTAGATGATTCTACTTCTGCAGAGATTGTGTGTATGGAGTAATATTGGTGGACTGTAATGACAGAAGTCTTGAGTGTTCTTTTATGGTTGAAATTTTCTGAAAAGGGTAGTTATTGGTTCATACATTTTGTTTCATTGGTTATTAAAAGAATGTTTAAAACTACAAATTTAAAACACTTTCTAACAAGTGGTGCTATATTATACAAGGAATATAATTCTATGCAATCAGGAAGGTGAATCAAAGAACAAATACATGTATGTATGGCCCTAAAAATGTGTGCAAGGAGTCTGCCCAAACGTAAACTTAATTCTTCAATGGCCAGATGTATTTTCTATGATTGTGACTTTTTATGCCATTTCAATGAATGAGTTTTTCCATTTCAATGAATGTGAGTTTCAAGGGCAGAGAAGTTTATTGCTTATGCTAAGTCTGTTTTCATTGCGAGACTGTATTGTTTAGCAAATGGCTACCTGTGTTTGTACTATTTTATTTTAATATCTGTAATCACTGTAGAAGCAAATAAAAGAACATTATGCATGGTAACTGGTGAGAAGTAACCAAATAATGGAACACTGGAATGGCTGAGGAGGGGGCTGCTGCTGGGGGGAGGGGGTTGCTGCAGGGGGGCATTCTATTACCCTGCCTAGGGCCCTATTTGACCATGATTGAGCTCTGGTATTTAAAGTAGAAAATACTATGCAGAAGTAGTTGCAGTTAAAGATACCTTGCAATGTAGTTATTCTTCCTATGCATTTAAATAATTTAAGGAAATGACTGGAGTGGCTTTCTTGGAGAGTGACCCTGTGGGTGTGGCTCAAATAGGGGTGTTTCACGACTATGGTGTGGGTGGGGCTTAAGGGGCTCCAGAGTACTAGTTCGCTTAGGGCACCATTTCGGCTAAGGCCGGCCCTGGCTCCCATCAATGTGGTAATTAGTGGAAACTGAGTTTTTCACAGGGGATGACGATGCATGTTTTGGCATTGAGCTTAAGGCCATGGTTTTGACACATGTCATTGGTCTAAGTGAGGCCTTTCTGTAGGATGTCTACATCACTTGAGGGGTTAATAATGGCTTCCAGCTTGCAGTTGTCTGCGAACTTGGTCAGCCAGTGTCCCTCTGTGTTGGTCTGGACTTCTGAGAAGTAGATGCCAAACAGGAGAGGACCCAGGACTGATCTCTGTGGGACTCCACTCATGACTGGTCGGCAGTCTGACTTGGAGTCCACTACTTTCACACTGTGGGTTCTATCTGTGAGCCAATTTGCAACCCACCTAGTGATATAGGGGTTGATGCCTAGATTGCTGAGTTTATCAATAATTCCTGAGTGGGGAATGGTATCAAAGGCCTTGGCCAGATCGAGATAGGCTGTATGAATTTCCTTGCCCTCATCCACAGCTCTGGTGACTGACTCAAAGATGTCAACCAGGTTGAGCAGGCATGCTCTACCTTTTACAAAACCAAACTGCATGGGATCTAGAGTTTTTAGATTCCCTATATCCTTGTTAATTAGATCCAACATACTCTCGCTCTTTTGTTCATTAAATCAGCATGCTCTGTAATGCTTGGTCTTTCAGAAGGTGTTAACAGTAAGCTAGGAATATACCTCTGTGCCATGGTACACACAGCACATTGTGCATGCATTTTGTATTCTGTGCAGTTATGCAGCATGTCGGCATGTCTCATTGATCTGCATGTGCTGCACTGCCACATACTGCTGCCGATATGCACTCATCCTCAAAGTCTAACTGATAATGAAATGATCGTACTATGAACATCATTATGAAAACTGGTACACAGTTAACAAGCATGGTGTTCTTCTGCAATGTGTCAGATCTCCATTTACTGCAGTTTAAGGCTATAAGTGATTGAGTGAGCCTTACTCTGGGTCTATAGTATACATCTTTGATTGCAGGCATACTTCCACAGGGGTCCCCAAGCTATCAAAACTAAAGACCAGAAATGAGAAAGCTAGTGCACTTTTGTTTGGTATTTCACCAGGAATTAAATATTAACTTTCAAAGTGCAAGTGATCTGTGAAAAACGCAGAAAAAAATGACAACATGGAACATTGAAGTAAGTGTAAGGCATCATTAGATCTAATAAATTAAAAGTTAAATATAAAACAGAGTAAGAATCTATGTTCAAACATTATAAATTTAGAAGATGTAAAGTTTATGTTCAAATGTATCCAAGTTAACTGTAAAACATGACACCAGTTGTACATTTACTTCAGAATAACAGAAATCTATAGTGCTAAATGACTGCTATCATGAACCTCATCCCTGTTCATCAAATCTACTGTGGGTAAGGAAAGCTATGACATTCCAGACATACTAATATACTTTGATCTATTAATAAATAAAAATTTTTAACATGGCTTTTTTAAAATCTAATGTACAATATTATACACGTTTAAGCACAGTAACTCATGAGAGCAACTCAAAGTGCCTTGAAACTTCCAAGTGGAATTCTGAAACTTAACACTCTAATTAATTAATGCAGAAGTCAGGCATGAAAACACAGAGAAGCAGCTATGTAAACTGGCACCCTGAGCAGTCTCCAGACTAGTGCCCCTTTAAAATGAAAAAAAAAAACACTCTCCCAATCTCCTTTCATAGTAGCATAGCAATAATACTGAACATTCACTTAAATAACTGCACAGCCGCAATTGTTTAAATGAATGAATATCAGAATACAGGTATTTATGTTGAGCTGCAGGATTAAATCAATTACTGCTAATTCAACTTCTGCCAATGACTCCCTATATTAGCATTAGCCATAGAATCACCACCCAATTGGTTCTACATAAACAGCTGCAGGAACAAAATTCAGTAACCTTTCAGCTCTATATACTACTACTGTTAGTGCACTCGCACTCAGCAAATCTCCTAATTTGAGTGCAGGTCTGAGTGCACTCAAGCTCAGTAAATCCTCTGATCTAACTTCACTTACACTCAGTAAATCCTCTGATATGAGTGCACTCGCACTCAGCAAATACTCTGATTTGAGTGCACTTAGAATCAGTGAATCCTTTGATCTGAGTGCACTCGCACTCGGTGAATCCTCTTCTCTAAATGTACTCCCACTCAGTAAATCCTAGGTTCTAAGCGCACTTGTGCTCACTAAATCCTCTGATCTGAGTGCACTCACCCTTAATAAATCCTCTGATCTGAATGCACCCACAATCAGTAAATCCTCTGATCTGAGTGCACTTCCGCTCAGAAAATCCTCTGAGCTAAGTGCACTCATGATCAGTAAATCCTCTGATCTGAGTGCACTCACACTATGCAAATCCTCTGATCTAAGAGCACTCACACCCTGTAAATCCTCTGATCTAAGTGCACTCATGCTCACTAAATCCTCTGATCTGACTGCATGTGCAATCAGTAAATCCTCTGATCTGAGTGTACTCATGTTCACTAAATCCTCTGATCTGACTGCATGTGCAATCAGTAAATCCTCTGATCTGAGTGCACTTATGATCAGTAAATCCTCTCATCTGAATACATTCAAACTCACTAAATCCTCTGATCTGAATGCACTAATGCTTAACTAAATCCTCTGATCTGAGTGCACTCGAGCTCAGTAAATCCTCTGATTTGAGTGCACTCACACTCAGTAAATCCTCTGATCTGAGTGCCCTCATGCTCACTAAACCCTCTGATCTGAGTGCACTCACACTTAACTAAATCATCTGATCTGAGTGTACTTGCAGTCACTAAATCCTCTGATCTGAGTGCACTCTCACTCAGTAAATCTGCTGATCTGAGTGCATTTGCACACAGCAAATCTTCTGATCTGAGTGCACTTCTGCTCAGTAAATCCTCTTATCTGAGTGCACTCTCATTCAGTAAATCCTCTGAGTCCACTTGCACTCAGCAAATCTTCTGATCTGAGTGCACTCACACTCAGTAAATCCTCTGATCTGAGTGCATGCATGCTCAGTAAATCCTCTGATCTGACTGCACTCACTCTCAGTAAATCCTCTGATCGAAGTGCACTCATGCTTAGTAAATCCTCTGATCTGATCTTGGTACAATTACACAAGGGAAGCTACAAAAGCAATTTCTTTCTGTCATTGGCTGTATTACTTTTTACTGCACACTTTATTTCATGACTCTGATTAGGCAGTGTGGCTTTTAAAATGTGATTGGATTGTGGGGATTAGATGACAGGGAAACGATATGACAGTCTAATTGCATTCTAAAAGGCATGCTGCCAAGTTTAAAAAAAAGTGTGGCACAGAGGAGGGTTAAAAATCAAATGTACCACAAAATGCAGCACAGTAGTTAAGTGAGAACAAATGGAGGAGTTTTAGATCCCTGAGCACCCCTAATAAATCCTCAAGGGGACATTATGAAGCACTTGCGTTTTTGCAAGGTTAGCTCAGTGTACTCAATTTAGTCCTGATTTGTATATAACTTTTACTCAAATAAAGATTTTACTGAATGTTGAAGTTCTACCTGGTTTGAATGAGCATTTGTCTATTGCACTTATTTTAAAAACAAAAAATAAATAAACAAGCATAGGAATCTGTCTACTTCCAACCTCACCACCACGAGTATTGAGGAAAAAATTAAAAAAACAGAGGCACTTGTGATCTTAAAACTTTGTTGATGAGCTCAGTCAAAATAATTCCCAAAAATCATGAAAACCAGGTAGTCTTCCAAAGCAATAAGCCTTTATTCGTCACAGACAAGCGATCCTCCGTAATCAGAAATATTTTACAATGTTAAACATATCAGCTTTTATACACTTAGAAGTAGGTGTGGAAAATGGGTCTATATTAGAACATCGAAGTTTCAAAACTTCGAATGGTCTAATATTGAGAGAAACCAAAATGCAATACAGACTATAAAAATGCATTAAAGTAATATCTTTAACTTCACATAAAGAGCAAAAAACACAAAAAAACTAATTCAAATGGTAAGATAAGTGCAATTATATATGTACTTCTATGAATGCAAAAGTGTAGCTCAAATGCTCTGTTATTAAGCTTGCAGCAGTCCGTATGTAGATTCCAAAATGTATTCTCATATACAACAGATTGTTGTATATGATAGAACTTGTTGGCAGAATAGATTTGTGTCCCAACGACTCCCCCATCTGTGGAATAGACTCCCTTTCCATGTCAAACAGAGTACCCCACTAGCCCTCTTTAAGAGGGACCTGGACAACTGGATGGGAAACAGAAAATATACCCCATGGGATCCCACCTGTGTCCCTGCTGGACAGGGAAAACAGGTGCTGACTTTGTGGAAACATGGGCGAAATTCTTGGCTAAGCTTATAAGGGCCTCCGAGCCAATAGCTTAGTATCATCCTAGGAACCTATGAGCCTATAGATATATGTACATTATCTTATGCAAAACAGTTTGATACCACAAATAGGAACTAGCTTATGCTATATGGGTATGCTTGTATGGGTAAGATCTAGGTTACTTCATATATTGAATTTATTTTATTTTTATTTTACATTTGTTTACTGGGAAAGTCCGACTGGACACAAGTCCATTTTCATTGGAGGCCTGGGGAGAAAAGCTCCAAATACCAATACAGTTCAAAGGAGACAAAATGGCAATATATAAGAAAACATAACATCATATATATTAAGAATACAATTGAGCATACATAGCAGAGATTAACAATTTCTAAATTTCTGATAGTAAGCCATTTCCATACAAATATAAATAAATGATAGTCATGTTTTTTTTTTGTTTTGTTTTTTTTTTGTTAAGTTTTGTTGAGAACATACCATAGGCTGAACAGTCAACCAGAACTTTAGAGGACTTGTCATTGAATAACAAATATAGATTAGGAAGTGGGGAGCAACCATTTGATCCTTAGGAGAATTCTAGCAACAGTGCAGTGCCTGGGGAGTAACATGAGCAATGCCACTTATTAATGTAGTGGGTTTTGAGAAGTTTTTTAAACTGGGCAGTAGAGGTGGTGGAAGGTAAGTGGCTTGGGAGTGAATTCCAGGTTCTGGCAATGGAGCAGGCAAAGAGAGAGTAACCAGCCTCATTTTTATGTTTGATGTCATTTATGTGGTTCTGATAACTAGAACTTATGGTTCTAGTGGTGGTATAGGGGTGAATTAGATTCTGAAGTGCTGGGGTTTGAAGGTAGTAGAGCTTGTGAGCTATTGAGAGCTGATTGAGTAGGAGTAGTCGAGGTAATGCAAGCCAATTAAGTTGCTTGAGGGCTAGACAGTGACGGGATCTATGAGAAGCATCGGTAGCTAGACAGTGATGGGATCTATGAGAAGCATCGGTAGCTAGACAGTGATGGGATCTATGAGAAACATCGGTAGCTAGACAGTGATGGGATCTACGAGAAGCATCGGTAGGTAGACAGTGATGGGATCTACGAGAAGCATCGGTAGCTAGACAGTGACGGGATCTATGAGAAGCATCGGTAGCTAGATAGTGATGGGATCTATGAGAAGCATCGGTAGCTAGACAGTGATGGGATCTATGAGAAGCATCGGTAGCTAGACAGTGATGGGATCTATGAGAAGCATCGGTAGCTAGACAGTGATGGGATCTATGAGAAGCATCGGTAGCTAGACAGTGATGGGATCTATGAGAAGCATCGGTAGCTAGACAGTGATGGGATCTATGAGAAGCATCGGTAGCTAGACAGTGATGGGATCTATGAGAAGCATCGGTAGCTAGACAGTGATGGGATCTATGAGAAGCATTGGTAGCTAAACAGTGATGGGATCTATTAGAAGCATCAGTAGCCAGACAGTGATGGGATCTATGAGAAGCATCGTAGCTAGACAGTGATGGGATCTACGAGAAGCATCGGCAGCTAGACAGTGATGGGATCTATAAGAAGCATCGGTAGCTACACAGTGATGGGATCTATGAGAAGCATCAGTAGCTAGACAGTGATGGGATCTATGAGAAGCATCGGTAGCTAGACAGTGATGGGATCTATGAGAAGCATCGGTAGCCAGACAGTGATGGGATCTATGAGAAGCATCAGTAGCCAGACAGTGATGGGATCTATGAGAAGCATCGGTAGCTAGACAGTGATGGGATCTATGAGAAGCATCGGTAGCTAGACAGTGATGGGATCTATGAGAAGCATCGGTAGCTAGACAGTGATGGGATCTATGAGAAGCATCGGTAGCTAGACAGTGATGGGATCTATGAGAAGCATCGGTAGCTAGACAGTGATGGGATCTATGAGAAGCATCTGTAGCTAGACAGTGATGGGATCTATGAGAAGCATCGGTAGCTAGACAGTGATGGGATCTATGAGAAGCATTGGTAGCTAGACAGTGATGGGATCTATTAGAAGCATCAGTAGCCAGACAGTGATGGGATCTATGAGAAGCATCGTAGCTAGACAGTGATGGGATCTACGAGAAGCATCGGCAGCTAGACAGTGATGGGATCTATAAGAAGCATCGGTAGCTACACAGTGATGGGATCTATGAGAAGCATCAGTAGCTAGACAGTGATGGGATCTATGAGAAGCATCGGTAGCTAGACAGTGATGGGATCTATGAGAAGCATCGGTAGCCAGACAGTGATGGGATCTATGAGAAGCATCAGTAGCCAGACAGTGATGGGATCTATGAGAAGCATCGGTAGCTAGACAGTGATGGGATCTATGAGAAGCATCAGTAGCTAGACAGTGATGGGATCTATGAGAAGCATCGTAGCTAGACAGTGATGGGATCTATGAGAAGCATCAGTAGCTATACAGTGATGGGATCTATGAGAAGCATCGTAGCTAGACAGTGATGGGATCTATGAGAAGCATCTGTAGCTAGACAGTGATGGGATCTATGAGAAGCATTGGTAGCTAGACAGTGATGGAATCTATGAGAAGCATCGGTAGCTAGACAGTGATGGGATCTATGAGAAGCATCAGTAGCTAGACAGTGATGGGATCTATGAGAAGCATCGGTA
The DNA here is from genome assembly GCF_019279795.1 of Protopterus annectens. Taxonomy (NCBI): domain Eukaryota; kingdom Metazoa; phylum Chordata; order Ceratodontiformes; family Protopteridae; genus Protopterus; species Protopterus annectens. The sequence continues at coordinate 424,390,319 of NC_056744.1, read as the reverse complement.
GCTAGACAATGATGGGATCTATGAGAAGCATCGGTAGTTAGACAATGATGGGATCTATGAGAAGCATCGGTAGCTAGACAGTGACAGGATCTATGAGAAGCATCGGTAGCTAGACAGTGATGGGATCTATGAGATGCATCGGTAGCTAGACAGTCATGGGATCTATGAGAAGCATCGACAGCTACACAGTGATCGGATCTATGAGAAGCATCAGTAGCTAGACAGTCATGGGATCTATGAGAAGCATCGTAGCCAGACAGTGATGGGATCTATGAGAAGCATCGGTAGCTGAACAGTGATGGGATCTATGAGAAGCATCGGTAGCTAGACAGTGATGGGATCTATGAAAAGCATTGGTAGCCAGACAGTGATGGGATCTATGAGAAGCATCAGTAGCTAGACAGTGATGGGATCTATGAGAAGCATCGGTAGCTAGACAGTGATGGGATCTATGTGAAGCATCGTAGCTAGACAGTGATGGGATCTATGAGAAGCATTGGTAGCTAGACAGTGATGGGATCTATGAGAAGCATCGGTAGCTAGACAGTGATGGGATCTATGAGAAGCATCGGTAGCTAGACAGTGATGGGATCTATGAGAAACATCGGTAGCTAGACAGTGATGGGATCTACGAGAAGCATCGGTAGCTAGACAGTGATGGGATCTACAAGAAGCATCGGTAGCTAGACAGTGATGGGATCTATGAGAAGCATCGGTAGCTAGATAGTGATGGGATCTATGAGAAGCATCGGTAGCTAGACAGTGATGGGATCTATGAGAAGCATCAGCAGTAAACTTGGCAATCTTGTTGTAACAGGATTCCATTTTGCTTAGTTCAGTGTGGCGAAGGTTAGTTAAGATAAGGGAGGCATAAAGGAGGATGGATAAGAGATGAGTCCTTGCTAAGATGGCTTTAGTATGTTTAGTGATGAACTGTCTGTTCCTGTAAAGGAGATGAAGCTTTTTGTTAACTTTCTTAATTGTTTGAGCTATGTGTATGTCGAATTATAGATCATTGTCAATTTCAACACCTAATAGTTTTGTGTGTGTTGTTGGGGTGATTTGTATATTATCTTTAGATTTTATGGTAAAATCATTGTTTAGTGGAGGAGATCCCAGGGCTAAAGAGAATGAGTTAGTTTTTTGGGGATTAAGAATAAGTTTATTGTTAGTGAGCCATGCTTCTGCTAAGGAAAATTATTTTGGGTTATGGTTTTTAGCTCATGTAGGGTGGGGGAGGCACATATAATAGTGGTATCATCTGCGTATTGCACTACTGAGGCAGAGAGTGAGGATGAAGCTATCTGCTTAGTAAATAGTGAGAATAGCAAAGGACCTAGGATGGACCCTTAAGGGACACCTATGGCTACTGGTAATAGGGGGGACAATTGGTCTTGCCATAGAACTGCCTGCTGACGGTCTTATAAGTAGTTATTGAACCATGATATGGTGGAGGAGCTTATGTTAAGGGAAGATAGAGTTTCTAGAAGCATACTATGGTTAACCATATCAAAGGCTTTGATAAGTCTAAGAATATCGAGGATACGGATAGTCCATTGTTTCTATAGTGATTGACAATGTTGGTGAATGAGAGTAGTGCTGTGGTAGTGCTATGGGAAGGTCTGAAGCCATGCTGGGATATGGATAACAGGTCATTTTTAGGAGGTACTGCATTAGTTGGGAATAAACTACTCTCTCTAATATTTTTGATAAAGGTGATAGAATTGCAATAGGGCGGTAGTTGGTAAGCTCATAGGAGAGTCATTTGGGGAGTTAAGAGGCCATTGAAAGAGAATAAAGGTTAGGAGAAGTGGTTGAGAGAGAAAGACTGGATGTGGTTTATCCTTGAGAGGCACATGACCAATGCCAGGTATTTTAAGTAGTCCTCCAGCTGTAGTTTGAAGGGGTTATTGTTTTCTAATAAGAGAGAGAGGGAGAAAAGAAGGGGTATGGAGTTCTAGTTTTTACAGACAGAGGAGGATTATAGGGATTCTCCAGCTGAATTGTTTGACTTAGTGAAAGTAACATTTTGTCTGTGGAGGGTAGATATCCATTGGGTCTGTAGAGTTGCAGAATATTCTTTAGAGTCGGACTCTGCATTTGTATGGGATTTATATGAGCCTCTGAGTAGTAGCAAGTAGTGGACAGGTTAAATAAGGCTTTAGTTAGAGCCACTGAAGTTGCTTTAGTAAGGGAAAATATGCCTTAACCATAGATGTGCAACTAAATCTAGAAAATGTAGAATTGTAGAATTTTTCATGAAAATATTTGCTCAAATATTCTCACACTCCTACAAGACTTAAAAATGTTCCAACACACAAGATGCATCTGATGGTGATGTGATGGACCTGAAAGTAGTTCTTAGGAACATATATTTTGGGAATGAACAAATTTGCTACAGTAAAACAGTGAGTTGAGTAATATGCTGCGTCTTATACTTGGAAGAGAATTTAACATCAACATACAGATATTTTTATTGGGTTGCTTGAAAATATCATGTACTATAGAGGTGAAAGCATTATTATCTTTGGTTGTTGAGACTGGATGTTATTGTTTTTCTTTTGGCTTTTCCTGATTAGGGGTCGCCACAGCGGAACTCCGGTCCACTAATGACTGGCAGTCAATTTTTTATGGTGCTGAGGTGCCAGCCTAACGCCCAACCTTCAATGAAGGCACACCCATTCACACATGTCTTCCGAATGCCACTCGACCGTGGGGAGGACATGCAGACTCCACACAGAAGGTGCTCCAGCTGAGAATCGAACAGGAGAACCTCTTGCTGTGAGGTGACAGTGCCACTGCAAGCTTGATAATGGATAAGAAGGTTATAATTAGAAAACTGAAAAACAAAGAGAAACCATCATTAAGAGAGAAAAATAAATAAAAGAGATTAAAAATATGGAACTGAGAACTATTACAGATATGAAACAGAATTTCATAGTAAAACAATGGTCTGTATGGGATCCTTTAATATAAATTGGGCTTGAAGAAAGCATTGTCATGGAATAAAACAACTAAGATCTAATTCTATTAATGAAGGAGACACAATACAAGAGAATTCACTGGTCCAATTATTAAGATTTGTAATATAATGAATACAAAACTAATTAATTCCTGATCAGTAAAATTATGTTTTAAAAAGTTATCTTTGTGTTTAACTGTTTTTGGTTAAGGCTGTTAAAATGTTAAAACCAACTTGAGATTAAGACTACATAGAATAGTTGTTTCTAAGGTATGTATTTACATGTTTAACAATGGCAATTTATTGAATGTTTCATGTACGTAATGATTGTCTGGCATGATGCTAGTTTATTAGTATTTTATAATAATATAATAATAAAATGGTGCTATCAGCAACCAAGAACAAAATATTTGCTCTGTGCTGTAAATTGCATATTATGGAAGCAAAGACAGATGGGTTTGGCATAATGGTTAAGGTGTTCACCTCATAAACACCAGGTACAATATTTGATTCTAATCTCAGGATATTGGCTAGCCTTAAAATAGCCCTTCAGGGTTGTTAGCCTAATATTCACCTATGAAAATGTGAAAATCAATAAAAATTTGTTGCACAATAAAATGTAGCATTACAAAAGCCTAAACAATTCTGAAAACTACAGGGCAAACCTCAACAAAACCATCACCATATTATACTACATTCCAGTTCAGGTAACCTAACAGCTGTGGACTTATGTAAGGAATTCTCCCAGAATTCTTCCATCACCCTATCCATCTATTAGCTAGCTTCCCAATGAATAGGGTATATTTTTAAATGCTAGTAAGCTAGCAATAGAAAGATGTATGTCATGAAATGCACAGATCTTCTGAACATTTCACTCTGAATGTAGACCTCATAGAGCTTAATTCACATCCTCAATGTCTCTGTGTTACTTCTCACAATATAGCCACCACATGGTATCAGAACTGAGGAACTGTCTGACAAAACTGGAGAACTATATCTGCAAATGTGAAAAAATACATTTGGATTCACAGTTGTATGTGCTTGGAAGTACAGATGTGTATATGTAGTTCTGTCACTATCATCTTCATTTTCAATAACTCCCTTTTTCCTATTTTTCTACATGAGGTTGCAGTGTCACAGCAACTGTCACCACCCCTCCCAGTTCAATGCCCCCCTTTTTAACTGTCATGCCTGACTTATGCATGTCTTCTCTTACACTATCCATCCATTTCCTGGCTGAACATTCTGAATTCCTCTTACCTTCTTCTTCTTGTCTTTCTCAAACCTTCTTTACCAAATTGTCTTTTGCTTTTCTGCACTTGTGACTGAACCACTGTAATCTGTTCTCCTTGACCTTCTCTGCAACTGGGGCTCCTTTGGGTTTTGCTCTGATGTCCTCATTTCTTCCTCTGTCCCATAGTGTACATCCTACCATACATCTTGGGCACTTCGACATCATCCCAAGCTTCCTCATCTGCTCTGGCTTCACTGCCCAGACGTCTGTGCCATACAGAAGCACTTGCTGCGTCATGTTTTGTGCATCTTATTTTTCAGCTCCTTTGGTTTTCATCTTCCACTCACTACCCACGAGACTCGTTGGCAATTAGCTGCATAGCTGTGATTCTAACTTTGACCTCCTTACCCAGACTTCTCTTCTGCTCAAACAACCTTCCTGAATACAAGACACTGTTAATCTAATCCTCTACTTTTCATTCTATCACAGTTTTTAGCCTTTTCTGAGCTCACCCGTTTGCTGCCATGACAGCTTTCTTGGGTCTACTCACGTTTAACTGATGCACTTTCAGTTTTGCATTCCAGACCCCTGTCCTTTTTTCAATTCCTGTTTAATGTCTGCTTGTAGTGCCACATCATCTGCATGCAGCAGTTTTGTTGATGTGATTTCTCCAACATCTTTGCTAATGTAGCCTGTCCATGAATGAACAGCAGTGACCTCAGAACTGAACTGTGATTTGCACCCATTTCCACTAGGAACCCTTTTGTGAGTCCAGCCACTACCTTCTTTTGTTATTGGGTCCCTGTATGTGGGTTTTGTTTGGGACAGAACAGCATATATGGGGTTTTCTTCATTCAGAATCTGATGGAAGTACTCCGTTCCTCTGCCCTTGATTACCTTTGAATTGCTGAAAAGATTGTTGAGTGGCATCCTTTGTGAATGGTGCCTGATGGCTATCTTCATCTTTTTAACTTTACTTTGCAGTCTTCTACAGTTCCTTTGTGCCATCTGATTAGTCACTTTTCAGAAGCTGGTAGAGCTGGTCTGATGCTTTGCATTTTGCCACTGGAACTGCTCCCTTAGCCTGTTTGTTAGCCAATCAGTATTACTTCTTAGCAAGGTCTGCCTTTTCTACCTCCCACTTCTTCCTGCACTCCTTCTTTTTTGATAACTTCCTGGACTTCTGCATTCCACCACAAGTTTTCCTTATGTACCTTAGTTCCATACCTGGCTCAGCCGCATGTCTCTTCGATAGTCTTCATACCGGATGTTTTGAGACGCTGCCATTATTCTTTGACCCCACCAATTTCGTGTTCTTCCTAGGGTACTAGAGTCCTGAGTATATGAACTCCTGTGTTTTCACTCCAGTCAACTTCAAGGTCTTTAGCCTAGTTTCTGTTGACCTTACAGCCTCTTCTGATTGCTGTTTGCAGATGAATGAGTCTGCCAGTAATTTATGCTGGGTCTAATAATTTCACTGGGGGTGACTTTACAATCTCTGATTCTACAGAATTTCATTTTCCTTACTAGGAAAAAGTCCACCCAAGTTGTATGTTGACCACACTTGTATGTGATCTTGTAAGTGACTCTCTTGGTGAACCATGTGTTAGCTACCATTAAGCTATGTGCCATACAGAAGTCTAGAATGACTTCTCCTTCATTATTCCTGTTGCCCTATCCATGTGGACTCGGACAGTCCTTATATCCTGTTCTGTCTATCAAAATATGAAAATTCAGGTCCCCCATTATCATCACCAATGCACTGTGTCCCATTTTGTCTTGCAAGTCCTGCAACTGCTGCCTAAATGCATTTTTCTTCTCCCCATCACAACTCTGCTATAGGGCACAAACTGAGATTATGAATACTGCCCCTGCCTTTACACAGGACTCTGCCGTGAGTCTGTCACTAATTCTAACATAGGTTCATAGGTAGGTACTAGGCTATTAGCTCTAGGGCCTATATAAGCCTAGCCAAAAAGGTACCCTGGCTTTTGCCACCCAAGAAAATGATTTTCCTGTGCCCCTGTTGAGCAGAGCCACAGAAGTGATCCCTGGGGTGAATTTCCTATTTCCCATCCAATCATCAAGATTTTTCTTGAAGAGTGCTAATGAGGTGCTCTGTTTGACATAGATAGGTAGTTTGTTCTAGAGTATGAGAAGTCTCTGGGACAGGAATCTATCCCTCCAGCATATTCTGTTTATTGTAGTGACAAAGTTTAGGTACCTAAAGCATGTAGCTCAGAGGGATTGGGATTTCTTTACGTGGAGTATGTCCAACAGCTCTGGGTTTGACATAGCTTTGTATGTTAGGCAGAAATCACCTCTGAGTAGGCGATATGCGACAGAGTAAAGTTGGAGTTTTTTGAGACGGTTTGCGTAGGGCATCTGTTTGAGGCAAGTGTGCACGATAAGGAGCTACATGTCATAGCCACAGCTCAGATCTGTAGGTAGATAATGTTAAACGGCCTCACGACTGCATCAAAATACAAGATGTAAACAGATAACTTTTCATGCCCACTTCCTGTAGTAGATGTAAGTGCACATATAAAGTTGGTTAATGCTGACACAATCAACAGCATCAGATGCATGCATAAAAGATATGTGCAATGGAAAGGCAAGTAACACAGTCTCTGAGGTCACATAAGTATAGATTAAAATCCATGGGGAGGTTGAACATAACATAACAAAATAATTTGCACAGAAATAATCAGACAGAAATATAGACCAAAGAATGCTTATGACAATAAGGACATTTTAAGAAAGTTGAAGTATACATGGAAGATATGGGATATTAAGTAATACAGCAATGTGATGTAACAACTCGCATCATATCTGACAATAATGGAGTGTCACCTGTATACCTTTAATAAACCATGAAGGTCATTACAAAATGAAATATGTTTTCCCAAGTGAGTTATTACAGCAATTCGGTCCACATGCAAGTATACTCATGGTGTACTGTCAAGGCAAGATACCACAGCCCGTGGAGTACAATGGATCATAACACACATACCTCTGAAATGTATAACAAATGAAGAGGACTGCATGAAAAAAGTACAAATGATACTTCTCAGGGTACGTGAACCCATAGCTTCCTCACTACAATGTTTTTTAGCACTGCATTTGCATAGAGTCACTGCAGTAGTTAGGCTATAATTGACACATAACACATTAAACATTTTTGCATAATCACATTCCTCAATCAAAGACGTCATTATAGCCATTGAGTCCATTTCCCCAAACTGCCTATCTCAACAGTGGCAGAAGAATCCAGAAAGATAGTTACTATGTTAGAAATTGACAATTTCCCCCACATAATGTACACACTCATTACAGATTTGTTTACTTTTTGGGGAATGTACTACATGACAGCACTAAAAGCGAAACACTCATGAATGAAACTGATCACCTGTATTCGTCACTGATACGTTCTAGCCCACTGCATTAGCATAGCATGCCGCAGAAGATGTGGTAGAAGCGTTGATGGAGGAGCACATGATAGCAGGAAAACAAAATGCACATATGTGGGTGTGAATCCCTTCCTTTTCACAGTGATATTGTATACATGAGGCCATTAGGAAGTGAAGCCCCAGAAGAAAGTACTGAGTATTACTGAGCAGCATATGACAACAAGGGGATCAAAACCCACCACTACTGTATTGACAGATCACATAATAATGACAAACTGCATATTTACACATACTATGTTATTCCTTTAACCCAATATACGTCAGACCTACTTTATTTATTTCAAAGTATAGATATTTTATCAGACCGCTACCGTGCACACCTCACTGTATTTGAATCACTACCTGCCTAACATTGTCAGCTGAGCTGTGCCCTAGCTACCGATGCCACAGAAAAAGTCATACAACAGTTGTCAGTCAAAAAGCACACATTTAATGGCATTTTTATTTAGTTAGTTACTCAGTTAGTTAGTTGTTTAGCTAGTTTACAGGGGTGGTACACTGATCACAGCAGATCATTTACAGGCACAGCCCCGGTGAAGAAGTTCACAAAAAAATAAAACAGAACTAATTCACAAACATAGAGTAGTCACAGAAGGGACAGAGTCCCGCAGACAATTGAAATAATGAGTAAATATATTCCTAATAGTGTGTGTGAATGGTATTGATCAGGATAAAAAGAGACTACAACTCTTATGGGATCAAAACCCTTCACCTGCTGCCACCTACAAGTAGAATAACTTACTTCACATCTGGTCACTAAACAACTCTTGTGTATTACACATTGCTTTTTAACTGCTACAACATACACCTCATTGGACTCAAAAACCTGCCTGCCTAATTCCTACTCTTCTGACCTGTGGAGTGAGTACTACCACCGCAGAAGAAGTCATGCAACAATTGTCAGAAAGCACACATTTGAAGAGAGTGTTGCAACAATGTGAAAGACTGCAAAATGAACAATGTTAAACAAATGCCAGTAAAGAGTAGGGATTACAACACTCCTAGGGTTACCACCTGTCCCACTTTGCGAGGGACAGTCCCTCTTTGGGCAGTTGTGTCCTGCGAAAAAAATAAAAAAATGGCAAATGTTCTTATTTTGTAGGACAAAAATATTTCCCAAGATTTCTTTAATAGTTTCATAAATTAGTTATCTTGGATCTGAAACATGTAAATGTGATATAAACTAGTATAAGTAACTCAAATGCTACAAGAATAATCTTTTATTTTAGCAAAAAAGTGAAGTTCTGTCCTTTGCACCAGCTGTGGGTATGATTTTACTGCAATAATTCATGTTTCTATAAAAAATGTCCCACTTTGGGCATATGAAAAGGTGGCAATCCTAAACACTCCACATACCTTAGCGACCGAATGAACATCACATCAGGCATAAATTGAGCCATGGAAGCTGTTATAGTAAAACTAATAATGACAACTTATGCACACATCACTATTATTAACCTCACCATATATGCACCCTCCTTCAGTGATCACTATCCTATAACTTTCTCACTACGTAATCTAATGTTAAATATAAACCTAAAGTTATCATATTCAGACCCCAAACCATTCAAACTATCATTAATCTTAAAAACCACCTTGTCATCCTTGATTGGTCTCACTTACTTGGCACAAAAGACTCCAGTGAAGCAGCTAACAACCTTACCAATGCCCTACTGCAAAACAATTTTTTTCCCTTAGTACAAAGACTACTTTGACCTCATAAACATGACTGGGTATCTAATAAACTTAAATATCTCCTCAAATCATGTGATGAAGCATGGCACAATTGGAAATCCAAACTTCCACAGATTATAGAGCCAAAAATACCTCACTGCACAACCTAGCCAAGCAATCCATCCGCAGACACAGAAAAAAAACACTACCAAAACAAACAATTTTCACTTTCAGCCAAGTTTAAAAGACTATGGAGTGAGGTCAACTGCTGACTGGTCAAAACTTGCAACAAAATTCCACTCCTGAGAACCCCCTCTAAATTCAACTCACACAAACTGTCATGCACTGACTTCCTCAATGAGTTCAGCAACCTGACACACATGAACAACACAAACCTGCCACCCCTCACAGCCACTTTTCATTCCACTATTCCACTTCATAAAGATTAGAATCAAAGAGACTGAAACACAATTGGACTGAATGCCAGTAGAAACTCATCCAGGCTCAAACTGTCTAGTCCCATAGTTCATTCACCTTTGTAAGGATTTCATCATCCATTCTCTCACGTACATATACAACTAATAAGATTATGCCTCAGATATGGAAAACAGCAATGACAACTCATGTTCCAAAACTACCAAAGCCAACTACTGCTTTGCAATACTGCACTATCTCCCACTATAACTAAAATGCTAGAAAAAAATATCTACAACCAAATTACTGCTTATTTACATAGATATCATCTTCTATCCAAGAAGCATCATGGATTCCTGTCTGGACACAGGACCATAATAGCTCTCTGCTGTCTCACAGATGACATCCTATTCAATAAGACAACCTGACAGGAACCATCTTTATTGATCTCACAAAAGCCCTTGATCTGATTGATCATAACATACTATTTGATAAATTAACTGAAATAGGCATTAATGATGATGCAATACCTTGGCTTGTAGACTTCTTCACAAGTAGAACCTTCAAGACGAAAGTAGGTAGCACCACCTCTGAAACAGTTCCTCTTATGAAAGGAGTCACCCAAGGTTTGACTTTAGCCCCTCTGCTATTTTCCATATTGATCAACAAACTCCCATTTGATCACCCTCAGATACCTTTACTTCTTTATGCAAATGACATGGCCATCTACAGGTCAAAGAAATCACATTCTGTTATAAAAACTAGGTTCTAAGCTGACCTTCAGGCTCTCAATTGGTAGCTAGTAATCCAGAAACTTATACTTAATCCCTCAGAAATAAAAGCAATGCTATTTGGAACCAGTCAAAAAATAGCCAATGCACCCAACTTCTTTAATATTAAAGATGTTAACAATACCACTGTAGAAACTGCATCCTTCAAATACCTTGGGCATTTGGCTAGACCAGTATCTTAGCTTTCAACTACATAGTCCAAACTCATGCAAAATGATTAACACACTATTGTTCTAGGCAAACAAGCTACCGCCTCTTCTGTCTGAGCCAGCTAAAGCTGCTATAGACAAAGGTGTACGCTTATCTCGACTTGAATATGGACTACCCATTATAGCTGCAGCCTCAAAGAAAAATATCACCACCTTACAAACCATCTCCAATAAAATCTGCTGGTTCATTGCTAACTTTTCCAATAATGAGCACCCCTGTCGAACTCTCGCCAAAGAAAATGGTTCCCAGTACATTTGACAGCCAGCCTCCTACTAGGATCATTAATTCACAAAGCCCTTTCTCCTGAGACATCATCCCCTCTCACTCATAAACTTTTCGCCACAACCCTTACATATTATCTCAGGGGTATCTTTCAATCTTAACCCACCCTACTAACTCCAGAAAGTAAACTTTATTGGACTTTCTATGCATTCTCGATCCTGGCACCTAAACTATGAGACTCCATTCCTCTCTCAATCTGAGGCATCCAAAAGTACTCAAACTTCAGACAACAACTTACATAACACCTCTTCACCCAAGCAAAGTGCAGCTGCTTTCACTCAGGTCGTGATACATGAATCCTGCAACTCTCTCACACACTCCTTTATCCCTGTTTCATCATTCCGTATCTCATCTTGTCATCCCCTTACTTACTCCCTACCATCCATCCTATTTCACTATCTTTTTATTTTTCTCACACTTCTTTCAACTCTTCTTCCCCCTGCATATTCTTTCTGTTCTCCCCCCCTCCCATTGTATCTTTTCTTGCAACTAGTCTCACTTGCCTCTTCTAGTGTCTTCATACTTCTATATAAAATGATATGCTGCTATCTCTGTAGCATAAGCCATCTCAGTCATTATGGCTACATCTTATCCATAAAATTCTGCTAAGCATAAATCCATTCTCCTATCCATGTTTTGATATTGTTAACTGCTTCTTGAACTAAATGTTGTAGTCTATTCTTGCATCTGTAAATACTTTATGTATTTTATTATGTGTTTGCTTGTTTATTTATTTATTTATTTAGTGGCATTTAATTATCGGGAAAGTGTGACTGGGTAAGGGCCCATTTTCAATGGAGACCTCGGGAGAAAAGCTCCAAATTGTTACAAAATATTTTAAGAATAATAATTTTACAGTCTTTAAAAATAATACGAGAAACAATTACATTTTAAATAATTATTCCAAATTAAACATAATGTGAAAACATTTGGTTATAAACAGATACAAGTTATATGACAATGATTTAATAGTTAGAGAATTTTTAGCCAGTTTATAGAGAAATTAAAGGTAAGTTAGTATAATACAATCAGGAATTGTGATACAAAGAAAGTAAAAAGCAGACTAATGGTATATTTACTGAGAAAGCCGGGGGTGGGGGGGGGGGCTGATAGAAGTAGAAGTAAGGAAGTGAAGAAAGGAGAGTAAGGAGGTGTTCACATTTAGAGTAGGGTTGCCACCTCTTGCTCTTTTGAAAACTGGACTGACACCATGCCCCTATACTACACTTGATTCTGCCTGGGCCCAACCCATCTCCAGCCACATCCATGTCCATTTTATTACATAAATGCATTAGGGTAGAATGTCCCTTTTAGTCCATTTTTAATGACCTAATCTACATCACATTATGCTTTTTTTTCATTTTTTGTAGAGCATCTTGGACCCCACCTCATTCCTTTAGTGATGCTTTTTGTGAATGAAAAAACAGGCCAAGGTTGCTTCTTCACAAACTCTGGCATTCTGTCCACACCGCAACAGAATACTGGAGGTTGTGCTTGCTTTGTGGACTACAGCAGAATCATTCTGATTTCTGAATAGTCCGGAAAAATACAACATAAGTGGCAAGCCTAATTTAGGGATATAGTTTATCCTGGTGTAGAGCAAGAACAGAGCCAACTTTTGGCTAGGAAGTTTTTCAGAATGATTTTGAGGGATGGGAAGGCTGTTGACCTGATGCATAGAGATAAGGAGTTCCAGATCTTAGCAACATGGCAGGAGTACAGACAATGCCCAGATGATTTGATAGGTTGTGGACAGACAGGAGTTTTAGGTTACTGGATCATAATTACTGATTAGGAACATAGCTTTGTAAAATGTCATTTAGTGCTTGACAAGCAGATGGATTCTGGATAATTTATAGGTGGTAAGAAGCTGTGTATATGTTAGCTGATTGGGTAGTTCTAACCAATTTAGGTTTTGTAGTTCTATACAGTGGTTGATTCTGAAAGGGAGATTGGCTGCAAATTTGGCAGCTTTCTTATATTATTGTTCAAGTTTTTATTTTGTGAGGTTGTTAAGCATGGCAGCACCGTAAAAGAAGTGTGGGTAGGAGAGGAATAGTGGCAAGTGAAATTTTAGTTGCATTAGTGAGAAAGTTTTTGGATCTATAAAGCATCCACAGTTTTTGCTGAGTTTTTTATGCAATTTTCTGTTTGCAGGTCAAATTTAAGATTATCATGCACTATCATTCCTAATAATTTGCTATGAGAAGTGACTTCAGTGGTTGTTTTATCAAGAGAGAGGACTTCAAATTTTGTTTTTCATGGAAGAGGGATTTGGCAGAAAAACAGTAGTTTGTTTTTTCAGGGTTGAACATGAGTTTTGAGTTACAAAATCATGTTTTAGCTGCTGTTAAAGCTTCCTGAATAATTTTTTTATTTAAGATGAAATATTACAGGAGGGAATTATATATATATATATATATATATATATATATATATATATATATATATATATATATATATATATGTGTGTGTGTGTGTCTAAGAGTGATGCAAGGTACACATTAATGGAATGAGGATTATGCTGGAATAAGTGATTTGCTCAAGATCAATGCATATCATTTGAAGCTACAGGGGAGATGAACTAAACTGAAGAAAATGTTCAAAGGGAAATGTCAAATGTGATGATGTACGGATTTAGCAAGATAGTGTTGTGCAACTGGGACATGCATGGCATAATGTAATGTGACCCATGCATCTCATAGTACTTTATCCATATCAGAGCAGTATCCAGTGCTGCACATAAGTATGTCTGTATGGGGTCATCAGTGAGACATGTCATCAAATGTATACCATTTGCAGAGTGGTATCAAGTAAAAAATGCAAATGACATCAACATTTCAGTTCTTGATATCAGTCTGCAAATGTCATATGTTTACCTGTTGAATGGAAGAGAGTTACAAACTAAGGTGAAAAGTGTGATGCAACATCACTCCCTCAGTGGATTAGAACCCTGAAAATAATTTATTTGTTAAGTCATGAAAGCAGTTACAGAGAAAAGAAACACCCTAACTTATTTTGATTATGTCAGAATTATTTACTGACACACACCAAAGCTCAACCCAGATGAGCACCTGATGGTAAAATCTTAGCACTTGTGAAAGAAGTTTCTTTATTTTTACCACAAGAGGAGAACTAGTATTGCTTTCTGTTCACCAATGACCAGTGGTGCTACTCTGTGCCAACTGTCACACAAAGAATAAATACAGAAATCACCATTTCACTTCATAACCCACTCATGGGCATGTGTTTGTGGCATTCATCTATTTTTATAACCCACTCATGGGCATGTGATTGTGGCATTCATCTATTTTTATAACCCACTTATGGGCATGTGTTTGTGGTGTTCATCTATTTTTGGACCGGATTAAAGGTTGGAAATGAGAGGATAGGACAGAGATGAATAAAAAGAAGCAAGCAGAAGACAGAACAATAGGGAAACAAGTCAAAAGCTATTAGGATGGAGCTGGGATAAGTCCCAATTTAAAATGTTTTACAGTATGTCATCATAAACATTGTGTCTAAATAACATTTGTTGTATGACCATCTGTATGAAATCAGTGTGTAATGCATACACATAGGTGAAGTTGAAAGTTATGTATGGGGTGCAATTTTTTTTTTTTTTTTTTTTTTTGGGACAGGTGCCCTTTTTAATTTTTTTCCTTGAAAGGGAAATGTTGGAGAAGAAAGTCAGGTATGTCAGAGACAGGTAAGAGTGGGAGGTTAGGCAGCAGAAAAAAACAGACATGACTGACAGGCTGGAAGGTAATGCACCGAGGGAGTGGGAAAATATTGGTGAAGGAGATGTCAACAAACTGAGGAAAGACGATGGTAAAAGGTGGATATTATAACACAAGAAGGGATGGTTACAGACACAAAAGGAAAGGGGAATGCTGGGTATGGGGATAGGGTGGGGTATTCTGAGATGCATACCTTCCCAGCTTAAAACACATTGGGAGTCACTTCTCCCACTGGGGGCTGTCACCCCTGGTTCCTGCCTCAGTAACTGCAGACAGTACTGGACAAGAAAGAATCTCACTGAGATGCTGGAGCATGCTTTCAATGCAGCCAATGTGGCATTGAACCTCCTGTCCTTAGTCTGTGCCACAGGATCTGCCAGCTCCTGACAGGTGACAAAATCACCATCTCCACTGACTCCTCTCACGGTAGGTACCAATGCACCCTCGCCCATGGTGGTGCAGGTAGGACAGGAGGTATGTGGGTAACTCTGGCAGGCTGTGACCCAGATATGTTGGTTGCTTCATGTCACGGAGGTTGTGGCATTTCTTTTGCTACTACATGTGGGGACCTACAGGCCATGCCATAGTGTTCAGTCCAGTTCTCTATTCTGCTGTTGAAACAAAAAAGACTGAGTGGAGGAAGAAATATGTAAATAAATAATGAAAATGGCATATTCTTATATATCTTATTGTAATTATAATTTACAGAGAAGGACAATAATATTTTCATCACAGGACACACATTTATCTTAACATGTTTTTCTTAAGAACATTTTTATTAATTTAACATAGTTACAATACATACACAGAAAGGAAGAAATTCAACATCACATACTGTTATACAATGTTAAGAATACATTAAATCTTCAAGGTAATCTTATACAATTAACATATAAAAAATCTTGTTATTTCAATAACAACATTTCAGGGATATCCCAACCACTAAAAAGTATGATTTATATATATTTTATTCTGATCACTTCGTTTTCAGTTTAACATAGTATTGCTGTTAAATTTAAAAATTCTTTGAATGTAGGAACTGAATTTGATTTCCAGTTTTTTGTAATAGCTTTTCTAGCTACTGTCAGGAGACACCAGAACATTTTTTGATGTTTGGGTTTTATAGTTAAAGGTAGTGGAGCATTTATTAGTATTATTGATCTAGTTAAAGAGTAGTTATCAGACCATAATTATCTTAACATCTTAACTATGTAATTTATGATTTCATTACTTTTAGTGCTGTGAACTAATCAACTTGGAGATCAAGAGAGTAATGTTTTGCATTTATATGTCAATGGACATTGAACCCACGGCTATCACACCAATTTTTAGCACACAGGACACTGGACATGATGAGCCACTTCTCTGCCTATGCAAATTGTAACATGCAGAATTAACTTTATTTAACTTCACACAGTCAGTATAATTATTGTATCAAACACCAGTAATGGCAGATGATGCATTGGTGTGTAAATCTAATTTTTTTGTATTTTACTCTGTAATTGTCATTACTGAAACATACTCATGTTTCAAACAAAAAGCTATACTTACTCCAGCAGTCTCTTAGGTTTTTCAGTGGCTGCCTATGCATTTCCCACTTCCTTTGAATTTCTTCAGGAGCTGGAAAGACAGAGGGAGCATGATACGAATGTGCATGGTGCCATGCATTGGCAGGCTGTATACATAGGTGATTTTATGTTATATTTATACTATTTAATGGTGACTAGGATCAAATCTCAGCCTCCCATTGGCCAAGGAGGTCGGGATTTCAAAACTTAATGTCACTATAGTAGTGTCTGCACTGTTACCCCATGCATGGAAGTGCACTTACATGGGTGATAGCCTTGGCCAAACTATTCCAGGCAACAGTTGTGTACTGAGAACTGGTAGAGTCCCCCTGCAGGTGCCTGCAGCTGTATTTCATCATGAGGAGATTATGAAACATCTTGTTCTCCTCCTCAAAATCCAAGTAAAGGGTAGCACTGCACACCACCAAACCAAAAAAGAAAAACAAGAACAAGTGTGTTGCCAATGACCACTAAAAAACTGAAGACTGAAAGGGATCCTATAAAATAAAACTTTTAATAATGAATGTTTTGTTATTTTTTGTCACTACCTCCCCAAGTTGGGATTGGGTAATTTGCATATCTGATGCCTTTCTTGGATGTGGCAGACATTTCTCAGGCTCCCACTCTGGAATTGAACCCCGATTCCCTGTTACCCCTGGTCACCATGGTAGCACACATATTACCATCAAAAGTTGATAGGGCAGACATTCAAATGTATCATCACCACCACAAGAGCACACAATCAGACCAAGTTAATCTAGAGTCACCAAAGCTGCTGGGCCAAGACCCAGATTGGTTTTGGTCTTATAAATGCAAGCATTCCTGGAGGTCAGCTCTCATCAGCATGTATTTGCTCTAGAATTACCACAGTTATCCAAGTAATGGTCTTCCTCCTCACACTGCCTCTGTGCAATAAACTATCTTCCACTTCCACTTCACCTGCCATCCATTTCTACTTTAAAGATGTCTGGAAAAATGGCACTGAATAGGTGACCAAAGCAAATCTCACATATCCTATCCTTTCTGCAACAATGTGAACTATGAATAACCACATTTGCCTGATGAATGCCAAAATAAATATAATATGGGTACTTTATTGTTATGGCTCCAGGGGCACTTTAAGGTGTGAAACATGGCAGTCCTACTTACATCTGTTTGCTGCTGAAGATACCTGCTAAACAGTGACCCCAGTTTAAAATGGTTAATTATAGGATATCAGTTGCATCTAATTTGACAGATTTAGCTTCCAAAGCATGCTCACATGGAGCAATTGACAAAACAAATGAGTTGAACATAGCCATCCCCAGAAGCATAGCTGGATCAACCAGTGCCATGGGCCAGTAGCATGAACCAATGCCCCACCCCTCAGATCTTCAAGTGAAGAGCAAAAAAGAAAAGGTATGTTCCTTCCACTGGTGCACTATCAAGTCCTGTTTAAGTCCACTGGACCCAACCCTCCTCCATTTTATTAAAAAAAAAATCCTCTTCTAAATTGTAACAGTTTATACCCAGCCTGCACAGAGTGCTAGGCGCTCGTGTTTTACTTAAAAAAAATCTTCTATTAAACAGTAGAAAACTACTACAAATGTAGCAAACAGTTACTACACTTTATATCATGTCTGCACAGAGCTAGGTGCTCATGTTTTACTTAAAAAAATCAATTATTCTTATAAACAGTAGCAATCTATTTGCTACAAATGTAGTAACAGTTTCTAGAGTATATACTCAGCCTGCATGCAGAAGTACGGTGTTCAAGCTTTACTTAAATTTTAAAAAAAAAACATTCTGTTATAAACTGTAGCAAACTGTTTGTTACATTGCTACAGTGTATACTTTGCCTGAATGGCAAACTACAGCATGCAGGTTTTAGTTAAAAAAAAAAGTGTTTGTGATTGGCTGATCATGACTACCCAATACTTTGCACCCTGGACAGTCACCTCTCTAGCTACACTACTAGTCATCACAGCTACAACTTATACTTTAAGGGATTTGAAATACTGATGCTTAGCTCTTAGACTCCTGACCTGACTAATTCCCACAGAAACCACAGAATAACTTATATTCCACGTATTAGGCATCACACATTTGCAGAGAATTCGGCAACAGCAAAGATAAATGTAAAATGAGCATTGTTAAATAAACTTAAGTAATAAGGAGATACAAACCCTCCTTAACCTTACTGTTAACTTATATATTATATATGGAGTATAATGAGCCATTGCAGGTGATAAAGTTCATATCATTATTTATCAGAATGTGGTTATATAATTTTTGGGGCCTGGCATACCTCAAATTTAAGCTTGCTCATGCAATGTTCACCAAATCATTAGTGCAGATTTTTCTTCAGTTTTTGCCATAAGATGAGAACTCTCAGTTAAATGTTATATACCTATGTTTATCATTGTTTGTTGCCAAGTATTGTACAATGCTCAATGTTTTTCTTATTTTAATATCTCAGTCCTTTGTGTGTGTGTGTGTGTGTGTGTGTGTGTGTGTGTGTGTGTGTGTGTGTGTGTGTGTGTGTGTGTGTGTGTGTGTGTGTGTGTGTGTGTGTGTGTGTGTGTGTGTGTGTGTGTGTGTGTGTATGCGCTTTACTTATATCATTTTGCAACATGTTAAAGATCCCTTAGCAGACCATTAGCTATACCTGCCACATATTTTTCACAGTACAAGTGTTAATAACACACAATTCGGGTTATCACAACAGTGGAAATCAATGAAAAAAAGATTATGACAGCATTCAACCCCAAGCATTGCTTACTCACAGACAACTAACCACAACATTACACAGGTATGCCACTGAAGCTATCAGACTAAATGTGTGAAAAGATATTCATTCTAATCGGCTACAGTTAAAGTCTGGAAACAAAATATTGTACAACAACATCCTGCCCTCTGGGTTAAAAGTATGCATGCAGTGCACTGTAATGGAAGATTCACA
Organism: Protopterus annectens; assembly: GCF_019279795.1. Lineage (NCBI taxonomy): Eukaryota > Metazoa > Chordata > Ceratodontiformes > Protopteridae > Protopterus > Protopterus annectens. The sequence goes on along the minus strand of NC_056744.1, from coordinate 424,371,033 downwards.
TCATTAGTACGTTGAAACCAAACTATAGATTCCATGTGTTGGCAGCTGGACAGACAATTAACTCCAAATTAAGGAAAAACTACAATTTATTAAACACTTCTGTTCACAAAGGTAGGAACTTCATTACAATGTAGTTTTTCCTTAATTTGGAGTTTATCTTTGTCTGTCCCACTGTCAACACATGGGAGCTACAGTTTGGTTGTGTTTTTATTATCCTGAAGTATTGTTTGTGTTTATTCATTGGTAGATTGAGTCATGGAAGTTGTTACAGAAGGCATAATCACCTTACATTGTTTTTTATGTTTTGTATTTCTAATTTTCATATTTACTTACATATATGTAATGATGCTAAGCTCAGTTGCACAACCAATGGCAAAGTCTTAGCACTTGTGTAGGAATTTTAGAATTGTCTTCAATTTTGCCATACAGCAAGCATTAGCAGTAGCCTCTGTTCACCGATGTCCACCAATGTTGCTCGTTGCCAAACATTGGCCCAATGGATAATTTAAAAAAGAAAACACTTTTTATAAGTCATTTATGACAGTGTATGTGTTTTGTTTATCTAACCACATTAAATGCTGTAAATGGACAGATAGTAGAACAGAGGGCAGAAGCATACTTAGTACATTTCATAATGTAGGATTACGCTCCCAATGCCACTTTAAAATGTGAAACATGGCAAATCTCCATCTCTGACTGCTCATTTCCAAAACTCCTTCATCTTCTTCTCTTAAAACCTAGTTGCCTCGTGGGTTTGGCGTCTTTTCAGGCTTGTTGGCTGTTGGTGAAGCACCCACCAAGAGGAGAAAACGCTGAGAGAAGAAGGGAGCCACTTTTGAGATTTTAAGTATTTTTTCTCTGTTTATTTGCTAAGTTTTTCTGCATAGTTGCCTAGTTTGAGCATTTTCTGGCTTGTTAAACTTGATTTCTGCATTAGTAGCTGTATTTAGAGCACAACCAAAAGCTGTTTACTGAATTTCCTGTTTGCACTTAATTTTAAAATCGTTTTTTTCTCAAAACTTGCATATTTTCTGTCTTTGACCTAGCACTCTTTTGTGGGGTCATTTACTGCACTGTTATAATTTGATATTACTTGTGAACCTCTGCTATCTCTGAAAAAACAAAAACAAAAAAAATCTTGCTTTTTTCCCACTTTTCTGAGATTTAAAAAAGTTCAGTTACAGGCTTGCTGTTCCTGAACTGTTTGTAAGTTTCTGTGAGGCCATTTTTGCTTGGGCTAAGGGAAAGTCTCTCTGTTGATCAGTGGCAGTGAAAAACATTGAGCAGCACCCTGCCCCCCGTGGGAGTGGTTACTGACTTGAAACTGTAGTTTTATTGGTCGTGGGTCAATTCCTGGCTCTTTCCAGCCCCTGCTATCAAGCACGCTTTAGCGTGCTTTAGCGCGGAGTTGCCACTAGAGCAGCATCGGACAGCGCCGGTTTAACAAGGTTAAACTTTTTCTGGCTCCATAAAGTCTGTTCTTCATTTTTTCCCTTAGAACTGCTCTACTAGTAATCTAAACAGTATATCCCTTAACTAAAAAGCGCAGCACTTGTTCCTAAAAAGCTTTTTTTTTTTTTCTCCAAAAAAAAAAAAAAAAAGCTCAGCACCTGTCTTAAAAGCATCTTCTTTTCAGGCTTAGCACTTCTGTATTATACAAAGTCCCTCACTAGTGAACCCCCCCCCCCAGGAGTACCCACTTCCTTACTAAGTCCTCTCTCATTCAGTTACACCCCAAACTTCTTAATTTCTCTAGCATGTCGAAGGGCCAGATGCTGGCGTCCTCTCCTGTCCAGTTGGTGAATCTGGGAATATTGAGGCAATGTTACAATTGCATCATGTACACAGACAACCCTCTCCTCCTCCCACATAACACAAATACTTGCGAGAGATGCAGCTATTTAGCCAAACTGGAGGCTGAGCTCTCTCAACTCAGGACTGGCAAGACCAGACAGGAGGAGAAGGCAACTACACACACCACAAAACCAGTCTCACATAAAGCTATCACAACAATGAATCAAACACATAAACACACAAAGACATACTCGGAGGCTCTGAGCAAAAATTTACCTAAACAGCAGAGGCCTCAAAAGCAGACACCCAAGCAACCACCACCTCATGGCACACCACAGGCAACACATAAAACACAAAATCAGTGTGCAAAGCAGTCACAGCCCTTAAGGCCAAATACAACACCAAACATACTTGTCATAGGTGACTCCATAGTCAGACACACTGACGTCCCACTCACCAGGCTGAACGAGGAGAGGGTCACAGTAAGCTGCCTATCGGGCGCTAGAATCCGCCACATAACACAAGCACTCAGGTTACTCCACAGCAAATACAAATATGACACAGTCATTGTCCATGCTGGTGTGAACGACCTGAGATGTACCTCCCTGGACTACATGAAAAGAGACATAGAGGAGCTCTCTGATTATGTAGCCCAGGCAGGTATGACCCTGACCCTGAGCAGCATCCTTCCTTCACCAAGAATGATGCCACAACATAGAGACAAGATGATCAGCTTTAACAATTGGCTTAATTTCTCGTGTCATTCAAAGGGGATCCAGTGTCTGTCTGCCTGGGATGACATGCTTGACAAGCCACGCTGCTTCACAAGGGACGGCTTGCACCTGTCACCCCTGGGATTCTGGATATTGGCTAAGGCTCTTGCCACCCCCATAGTGCCTTTTTTAGGCAAGGCTCAAATTCTAAACCTACCACCCTAGAAAACAAAAATGGGAAGAAACTAAGGGTAATGCTGCTCAATGCCAGAAGTCTAAATCTCAAAATGCATGCACTCGCGGCCCTTCTCAGTATGGAAAACATCGATGTCTGTGCTGTGACTGAAACCTGGTTCAAGGCTCCTGAGAGCACCCCGGCACTATCAGGTTTTACCTCATATCATGCGTTCCGACCCCAAAACCCGGACCACACCACAAAAGGAGGGGGTGTATCCATATTCATCAAGGATACCCACACCTCCAGGTTGGTGGCAATGCACGAAGCATCGGAAACCATCCAGGTGCAATTAACCATAGGCAAAACTGCTCTACAATTTGTAGCATGCTACAGGCCGCCCTCTCAAACTCAGGAACCCCACACAGCCTTCCTGAAGACACTGGAGGGTATAAAAGTATCTCCAAACACCATTATATTGGGTGACTTCAACTACCCGAATATAGACTAGGAACATTACTCAAGCCCAAACTTTCTAGCCCAAAGGTTCCTGGAGTTCATAAATTCAAATGCCATGGAACAACTAGTCACCATTCCCACAAGAGGAGAAAATATACTAGATCTCATCATCACAAACATAGGGACAAAATGCTCCACACTGGAAGTATATCCCTCATTGGTGAGATCAGATCATAAACTAATCTCACTGGATATCCACATCCCGCCCCCACCCCAAACCAAAAAGACCACAGTGAAGAACTTCTCTAAAGCAAACTTCACACTACTCAAGACTGGTGTGGTATCCTTCAAGGCCCCCGAGCCAGTGGAAACTACAACCCAAGCTGCGGAAGCCCTTACAAATGCCTTCTACGAACACCTCCAGGACTGCATGGATCAGGCAATCCCTAATAAAACCAAGACTCTTTCCACCAAGGGCAAACATCCAGTCTGGTGGACCACAGCCATAAACAAACTTTACAATAAGAGGAGAAAGCTGTTACATGATAGAGCAAAATCCATAAAAGAGAAGACACCTTTGATCATTATTAGTAAAAAAATACGAGCACTCATAAAATCATCCAAGGCCAACTTTGAGAGAAAAATTGCCATAGATTCAAAAGACAATCATAAGACCTTCTTCAGCTATGTTAGAAACCTGGGTGGAAACTCCCAGATATGCTCAGAATTAGTCCAAAATGATACAAAAATCACTGAACCCACAAACATTGCCAACATATTGGCAGACAGGTTCAGTGCAAACTTCACCCCCCTCTCCCCCCCAAAAGGAGAGATAACTATCCCGGCAGAGTGCAACCTCCCAGACATCTCCAATGCGCAGGTGAATGCTGCTCTCTCTAAAGCTAAAAACACAGCATCAATGGGACCAGATGGTGTCCCCGGCTGTGTGCTACATGAACTCAATGAGGAACTAAACCCGCACATAAGGCAGATGTTTAATCTTAGCCTTACCACAGGATACATGCCCAAGGAGTGGCATACGGCAACTGTGGTCCCACTCCACAAAGGAGGTGCCTCTACGGACCCTGGTAATTACCGCCCCATAAGCTTAACAAGCCTGGTCTGCAAAGCTATGGAGAGGATCATAATGGAACTCATAAACAAAGACATAGGGGACTTGCAGACATTGGACCCGACCCAGTTTGGCTTTGTCAAGGGCAGATCATGCCTTTTGAACTTGGTTGACTTCTTCGAAACAGTCACCAAGGCCATTGATGAGGGAAAGGCAGTCCATACAGCCTACCTTGACCTTGCAAAAGCTTTCGACACAATACCCTACTCGAGTATTATAGAGAAACTTACCAGCTTGAATGTAAACCCATATGTCACAAGATGGGTTGCAAACTGGCTAAAAGACAGAACCCACAGGGTTAGAGTAGCTGGCACCATGTCAGACTCCAAGCCGGTCACAAGTGGTGTCCCACAGGGCTCAGTCCTTGGCCCCCTGTTGTTCGGCATCTACTTCTCAGAAGTACAGGCTAACATAGAAGGACTATGGCTGACAAAGTTTGCAGATGACTGCAAACTGGGAGCCATAGTGGAAAGTACATCGGACACAGATATCCTTCAGAGGGGTCTCACGGAAACTGATAGCTGGTGCCAGAGCCATGGCCTGAAGTTAAATGCCAAAAATGTATAGTCATACCCTTCGGGAAAAACAAGGTAACCCCAAGCTACCATATAGGTGGCAATCCACTAAGCACAGAAGAGGTTATCAGGGACCTGGGGACCCAGGTTGACAGTGGCCTTTCTTTTGACACTCACATTGCTAAAGTGGTTAGAAAAACCTTCTACATTGCCCACCTGATCATGAAGGGATTCACATCCAGATCAAGTGAGGTCATTGTTCCCCTGTACTCTTCACTTATCAGACCAATGATCGAGTACAATGCCCCATTCGGGATGTATCTCACCCGACACCTGCAGCAATTGGAGAGACCCCAAAAGTTCCTCACCAAAAGGATAAAGGGACTCCAAAATCTGTCATATGCTGCCAGACTGAAGAAACTCCAGCTCTATTCAGTCTCATACCGCCTGCTCAGAGGTGACATGTGCCTGACATACAAGGCCATGTCCAACCAGGAATTAATGGACATGCTCCACCTCAAAAAATCCAAATCTACCAGATCCACTAGAGCAAGCGACTTAAACCTTAGCACGGATATAAATAGGACATGCTGGAGGGATAGATTTGTCACCCAGAGACTCCCTATGTTGTGGAATAAAATCCCGGTCCATGTGAGGCAGAGCACCTCGCTGGCTCTGTTCAAGAGAAATCTTGACCGGTGGATGGGAGATCGTAGGTTTACCCCGGGAATCATCTCTGTGTCACTGCTGGACAGAGGCACAACAAACTAATGGGCACAGTATTTTTTAACATAAGGGGTGGCGTAAGCCACAAAAACTCTGGGCTAGGCTTATAAATGCCTTAGGGCAGATAGCCTAGTATAAACCTATGAACCTATGAACCTAAGAATATATGCTCTATAGTGACTTCCTATGGTTAGGGATACCATGACAGTTGATGTCAACCTTCCATCTGTAGACAGTGGAACACCCACTTCAGGTAACTGTTGAACAAATGGTGAATATGTTAATGACTCCATTGACACTGTATCAATACCTACAGGCTGGACTCTTACAGACTACTTCAAATGTGATAATATACTTTTAAACAATGTTATTTTGCTATATTAATAGCATTCACTACTATTTAACATGGCTATCAGGCAAAACATATTTGTAGTCCTATAATGTATAACAGAACTGTCCCATGTCTAAGTTTTAGAAACATGGCTCTTTAACTACAAATTTGTGTACCAGTAATTCTAATGTGACACTCCTGAAAGGTCTGAGCCTGACAATTTCTCAGTTGCTGCTATCTGGTCTTCCCATGTATCTGCACTGTTCTCTGCAGATGCTTAGATGTTTGCACTACCTCTTGAAGAACTGAAGAATCGAACACAACATTTACATGGTTTGCTCATCATGCAACTGCTGCAGTTTAAAAACATTAATAAGTTGAGAACTAATTAAGATGCACATTGTATCCAGAGAGGTGACTCTACATGATATAATGACAACATGGAACAGAGGTCATCATCACACTACAAAAGATGGAATATTCATTTTTCTATATAACAAAAGTGCTGTAGTTAGTTGTTCTGACATGTTTAAGGTATGTGCTACTTGTTACACCTGATTTTGGTCAATGTCAACACTTATGTTGGAGCTTTTCTCCCCGGGCCTCTACTGAAAATGGAAATTTCTCCAGCTAGACTAGCCCGGTCAACAAATGTAAAATAAAAAATAAAATAAAATAAATATGTCTGCTATGTACTTGGAGGAGATATCAAAAAGGCTGTTTCAGGTTTTCAGTCATTGTAGTTGAATTATTATAAGATGTCTGCAAGGGTACCTTGCCCCCATGTCTGCTGGTCATATTTTCAAGCTAGTACAGTACACTTGTTTATTGTCAGTGTTGTTTGCCATGTGCCAGTGTAATGTCAGTTACCTTCAAAGGTGGGTATAGTATAATTAGTGGGAGTGTTTGTTTTGTATCTGTATGTATGTGTGTGTATGTGTGTATTGTAACTATCTTGGTTGAGAGGATGTGTGTATGATAATTTTCAGTCAGGCACCTGTCATTATTTGCTTGGTGATGCAGACATTACGAAAAAAATGACTTAGATTTATGTGTTGCTTTTTGTGGATATGCCGATGCTGATGTCAGACCTGAGCACTTATGTGCCTAGTAGTAGCATTGTCATAATGTTAGCATGACTATTACCAATGTGGAGCCATGGCTGCTACTTTCAGCAATTTTCATATCAACAGGGATATATATGCCTACAACACAAGCAGATAAGGGCAGATCAAGTAGAAAGCTTCAATGTACTGATGCTGTGAATGAGGCAGGTGGTAATACAGGCCCTCCATCTCTATGGTAGATGGCTCATTGCCTTGCAAGCCACCTACCAGCCCTTCCATGAAAATGTATGGTAACAGGATCTAAATGATCTGAATGCCATAGGTGGCCAGTCCCACAATTATGGTCTGGCAGAGAGCCAAAGGCATGATCTGTAATACCAATAACACAGCAGAGGTCTTAACATGGGAGTGAAGGAGTACAGATTGCGGACCATCTACTGTACCACCCCTTACAGAGATGGATGAGTTCCTGACCTTATTCCCCATCTCTGCAGACTTCATGGTGATGTGCTAGATGTCTGGATGAAGATGGACAGGCCCACAGGATTTCAACAGGTGATGCCCCAGGTATGTAGTCTTACTTTTACTATGTCTTCCATTTGCAGCTGTTAGTCATATTGCTATTTATAATACCTCTCTTACCTATTGTGTATAGGTACCTATGGTACGGAGGTGCACTAACCACCTGCACAAGGTGTGGGCATGTTTACATTTATTTATCACTCTTTATAATTGTAATAATATTTTTGCATTTGTAGTTGTGGTACTTGGGCATACTTATACTGCATGTTTGTTTTTGTTTGTTTTGTTTTGTTTGTTGGTTTGTGTGTGTGTTTGTTTGTTTGTGTGTTTTTTTTTGGGGGGGGGGGGTTTGGCGTATTCACTGATGAAACATTATCTGGCACCAGCACTGTGGAACTACCCCTGCATGATGTTGGTGGATCCTCACTGAGGATGATGATGATGATGATGGGGATGCGCAGGCCCAGTCTGGAGTTGCAGAGCACATCAGACAGAGAGAGGGTGACCACAAATTCTCTCCTCAGACTATGAGTACAGTCTCCCTGTCTGTGCATACCCATGGCACATTACCACCTAAGAAATGACAAGCTGACGGAGGCACTGCAGATCAGACTTCAGGCATGAATGCAAAAATCAGATTGTTGCAAAAAAGTGCTGAGAAATTAAGAAGTAAAATATTAATTTTAAGATGTGCATAGGTACAGAGTATATTTTATCTGAAAATACTTTTTTTAAAACATTGATGCTAACTGGCACAGAACAGAAAGTTGTCTGTACATTGTTAACATTTTGTAGCCATCAAGTGAAATCATTATGTGAAAAACAGTTGACACCCAAACTTAAAAAATAAAACTGACAAGATCCTTTTCAAATGATAGCTGTGAAAGATGTACATGCTCTTAATATTTGTGTTGTTTGCATTGTGTGATTGTGTGAATATAAGAATTGTAAAAACAATTCACAGTGTACAGACTCTGCATGTGAACAGAATTAGTCATAGAGACATCTCACCTACTGTGCAATCTTTCCATTGATGTGAATAACTATGCTAATTTCTTTACAAGCTCTGTAAGGTTTCAAGAGAAAATCATACAGAAATAAAGTATTATGCTATGCCCATGATGTTTTTTCCTCAAGAAAAGCATCAATAACTGAAGACTAAAAGATATCAGGAACTGTCATGAAAGGAAAGCAGGGCAATGATTAAGGAGCAGTTAGAGGCAGCAGATAATATAAGACTTGCATGTGTACTGATCCGTAATGTCCAAATAAAATGAGTAATGGAGATTATTGTGCATTGCTCACAGATGAAAAGGTGGTTTCAGTAATGCCAAATGCTAAAATGTTCAACATTCCCAAAGCTGCAGTAGCTCTTACTGCTTGAATAATTCAATTCTAATACTTTTAGGCACTTATTTCATGATGACATGCAGCAGGTACTAAATGAGGCAAAAGGCTTGATACTAGGGAAACATGGAAGCAGTTTTCCAGTTGGTGCCTAGCCAATAATCAGGGCACATCAGGAATTTTGTACCACTGATGTTCAAATATTACTTTGAGTTGCTTTCCTCTGGCATCACTTATAACTCTATAAAGGACCATGCTGTGGCCATTTCAGTGTGTCTGCCCATGGATCCTCCTGTTTCTTCTCTGTTGGATGTCAAGCAGTTCTTGAAAGGTGATATTCCACCTGAGACCTCCTCATAAACAGGTTGCATCTGCTTGGAATCTCAACTATGTGCTAAATAAATTGAGTATGTCATCTTTTATACTTGCCCTGATAGCCATTTTAAGCTTCTTGACTTGAAAACTGTACTCATCATTGTTCTGACATCTGAAAGAAGAGTATCTGAGTTGCAAACACTCATGTTGGGTGAACCCTATCTGATTTTCCATAGGGACAGGGTATCTATAAGAACAAACTCCTCATTTATGTCCAAAGCTGTTTCAGTTAAATCAAGCCATCAGTCTCTGAGTTTTCTACCCAGAACCTAAAAACCTGAGAGAACAGATTTTGCATATTCTGGACAAACATAGACAGCTCAGGTACTATCTTGCTAGAACTAATCCCTTTAGAAAAGATGCTCAGCTATTTATTTTTATCAAAGGGCAAAAAGAGACATCCTGTGCCAAAACAGACAATTTCCAGGTGAGTTTTCCTCACATCTTTCTTTTTTTTTTGTTATTCCCACCATGACGATGCCATGGTGGTACGGCGGTTGTGTTGTTACTTCACAGCAAGAGGTTCTCCCATTCGATTCTCGGCTGAGCTTGGGAGTGCCTTCTGTGTGGAGTCTGCATGTCCTCCCTGTGGTTGGGTAGCATGCGAAAGACATGCGTGCATAAATGGGCGTGTCTTCGTTGAAGGTTAAGCATTGAGCTGGCACCTCGGCGTTTCATAAAAATCTACTGCCAATCATTAGCGGACCGGAGTTCTGCTGTGGCGATCCCTTACTGGGAAAAGCCGAAAGACAAACAAAAACAAACAACAAAGCAATTCCAGGCAATATCAAGACACATTCCACAAAAGCCTTGTCTTTCTCATGGTATACTGAAAAGGGTGGGGACTCTAAAAGCATTCTATAAACAGCTACATGGTCCTTGTGCATACTTTTGCAAAGCATACAAACTGGATTCCTTTTCTAATTCTAGGTCAAACTTTGTTAGCACCATTTCCCAAGGATTCCTGGATCCATATCCAGCCTTCTCCCAAAATGGAAAGGCCTTTGTATTCAACCTATATAGCCTAAGGGCTACTTCAGCAGTGGGAATGATGAACATAGTGCAGTAATGTAAGTTGCACTTACTCATAACAATACATATTCAAATTTCTCACTGCTGCAGTAATGGCACCCACCCTCCATCCCTCTACTCTTGTATATAGCTGTAATTAGAATGTAAAATAGTGTTGTGTTTGTTTCTACAGATGTGTGTGTGTGTGTATATATATATATATATATATATATAAATATATATATATATATATATATATATATATATATATATATATATTTTTTTTTTTTTTTAAATATTGGATAGTTCAGGATGTTAGGCTGTTCTCTCATTGTATGAAGAAGAAATTCCTGAAGAAAGATTCATTCTGACTGATGATTTTCCTCCAGGGAATTAACCAATCAGGATTTGGCAGGGAGTAGATCATTTTAGAGCTAGTTGGTTATTTCCTGGGCAGGAAGCAATCCATGTAGCTTAAGGGCTACTGCATCAGTGAGGAATAAGAACAACTACTACTATGGATAAGTACGACTCATATAACTGTACTTTCTTTTCAGTACTGTATGCATTTATACACCATAAGGAAAGTACAAATTCCTTAGACTTCCATTTGGTATTTCATCACTGCCAGAAGTACTCCAAAAAGGTCGTGTAGTTAAATGAAGGCATTGAAGATGTTGCAAACATAATTAATGTTCTATTAATATGTAATCACAGACAAGTTAGGCCAACCAGGCCACCTAGAAACATTAGTTATCTGTGTGCTGGAACTTGTAACTGGTGAGGAAAGGAGCAACGTACTTCAATGTCTCTGTCAAGCCTGCTGCTGCTGTCCTGACACTCAGCTGAGACCAGATGTCCATGCAAGAAAATACTGCCAGTTGTATTGTGGCTAGATTAGGGACATATGCTAAGCAACATAAGCCGCAGTCAGTTTGAGCATATGCCAGTGTGCTAATGTCCAAACCTGGTATCACAGCCATTGCTGGCAGCTGTTCAAGGGACTGGGAAAGTAAGACATATATAAGTAGTACTCTGTTACTGCCTCTTCTCAAATAAGCTCTCAAACTGAGACTCAGGATACCTATGATGTATGGCCTTACAAGGAAAACTTTCAGTGAAAACTGGGGATCCACCTTACATCGTACAGCATTTTATCAGCAACAGCATCAGCTGACATGATTAACTGTAACCCAAGATAGATAGATGGATAGATGACATTGCTGAATTTTCAAACACTTCACTAAAAAAAAAGAAAAAAAAACATTAACTACACAATAGGTTAAACCTCATGGTACTGAAACACATCTGATTGCAAAAGGAAACCATAATGGCATCCTTTTTCAGCTGCCACACTACAAGGAGGATTGATGTACACACCTACACACAACAATCATATAGACAAATACACCATTCCATACTACACCGCACATCCTGCTACAAACACCCAAGAAGTGTCTCCAACATTTAGTCTTACACACACACACACACACACACACACACACACACACACACACACACACACACACACACAAAGTGCTTAGTTTACAGTTTACTATGTCACATCTTGTATAGTCTGCAGAACTGTACATAGTACTCAAGGTGTGGCCTGATCAAGTCTAGTAAACTGGGAACAATACCATTTTGCTTCTGGAGATTATCTCCTAGAGTAGATATCTTAAAAAGTTTTTTTTTTTTTTTTTTTGCTGCCTCTGCACTCTTAGATTTTTGCTAGTCAAGTCGAAGTGTCATCAGCATCTTCAGATACTGTGGTTTTGTGGGCAACAGTTCCATATCCCAGGATAATATTTCACATCAAGGATGTCCAAGTGTAGCACTATACTCATGTGTGCACTGAACCTCTGCTTCCACACTTCTGTTCATTTGTTCAGACTTTGTAAATCAGATTCCTTGAATTCTTTCATTAAATGTGCCAACCACTACACCTTGTCTCCATCCTGAACCACTTGCCACTTTATACAGCTACCTACTATTCCCTCTTTTTTGATATCTCCTCTTCTACTTTCTCTCCTAATTTTTTTACTTCACGCAAATAATTTAAAGTTTGCCCTGAAATGAGCATCTAACAATTAAAGATTTCTATTACACATTGTAAATACCTACAGATATGAGAGTAACACTATAATGTTTTGCTTACTTTGTGGAAGTATTGTAAATGATCTTTAAAGCTTACTGTAGTACTATAATATTTTGCTTAAATTCTGAAAGTATTGAAAATGCCTTGAAATGTTATTGTGGCACTGATGTTTTGCTTAAATTGTGTTCTCCTGGTTCTAAGCCTAGGTTAAACCTAAAAATGGTCCACCGTAATCTGTGCTGTCCCCTAGTTAGCAAATACATAAGTATGTAAGTCAGTACATCTTTCTTTAGATTGTCACACCCATCTTTCATTGCTGCATTCAGCTTTGTGTTAACACTAAAGAGGCTGATCCCATCTCCTGCTTCCTTGAACATATCTGAAACAAACACAGAAAAGTACTGATCCAGTAATGAAAAAGGTGCTGTTCCCAGAGTCACTTTTCTCAATCATGACATTGCCTATCTCAATACAATACTCTATGTTGGGTTTAGGGTGCTAGACAGCAAGACATTTCCCTGTGGGCACATTTAGTAAGGAGTACATGGCTGAAGAGATATTTAGCTGCAGAGGCATATGACTGTGACAAATTCACTGTGGGTATAGAGAAGCACACAACAACATACCCACAGATTTAATAACCAAGTGTATGGAGGGATGATAACATGCATGGCCCCCAAAGCACCTGGAGATAGCAGGCAGAATGAGAGGCATCAGCAGCAGGATGCCCATTTAGCATGTCAGTGGCAGTGACAATGCAGTGTACAGTGGGCAGTGCCTGTATTAGTGGTGTGTGTGGACCATTAGCCCCTACACAGTGCCTAGAAAACATTGCTAAAACGTGTACTGAAGCAAAAGTGTGACAACAGCAGCATGCAGGATTTCTTCCATGCTGTAATGCACTTCTGCATGTTGTACTTACATAAGCATTTGCTGTGCATCAGGGACACACACATTACTTCCCTTGCCCTCATGTGATTGGTTATTGAAGTTGTGGGCATGGCACTGCATGCTTCTTGGTTATTGAAGTTGTGGGCATGGCACTGCATGCTTCTTTGTGCCCGCTGTGAATTCTACAGCCATTTGTCTTGGCAGCTGAATTTCACTTCAGCCACATATCCCCAACCAAATGTATTGCAGGGCAATGTCTCACCACCTAACACATTGACCCCTCTGTTTTCTACCTTTCAGTAATGCAACAATCAGTTTTGTTAGTTGTGCTCTTTCCTCTACCCTTTTACTTTTTATAGCAACCTTTTTTGTGGGTCAAAATCAAGGTCTTTGGTGAAATCGAACTAGACCATCCTGGGTATTCAATAAACTCCATATAGGCATAGCATGAAGCCTACATGGAGTTTCTATGTTTACATGGTGAGAAGCAGTTCTAATTACATTTGCATGCTGCGCACTACATTTAAACATAAACAAGCATGGTTTTATGGCCAGTGTTGCTGTCCAGGGAATCATATAAAGCAACACAGACAGCAGCAGGCATTAAACCTGCTTACCTATGGGCAAACTAGGTCTACAGGATTGTGGGGAATGCTAAATAATTACCAGGGTTATTAATAAAGCAGTCTATACAGTTTCAACACATTACATGAAAGTGTATACAGTGCAGAGTATCATAGAAACCTGTTTTGGGCATACTGAATAAAAGTTGTGTAAATGACCAGTAAGGGTACATAGACTGCATTATACATAAATAGGGAAAGTGTGTACATTGAAGAGGGACACACAGATGTATTGCAGGAATGAAAACAGGGGATGAGGAGAGGTGAAACAGATGAGGGCATGTCAGTGAAGACAGTGATAGCATGAAGACTAATAACATATTGACATGATACAGTATGGACTACTCAGTTATTGTATATTATGACTGTCACACAAGGTGACATATCAATGGAGAAGAATCTTTGTGATATAGGCATCCTGACATGAACAGTGGAGAGGAGATATATCAGAAATGGTATATACAAAAGGGGCTAAATGCATATTGTGAAGCTGGACACACAGTAAAAGGCTAATAGACAACATTAGACACAAGCACACATAATCACGGACAATATTAGAATAATATCACAAGTAATCCCACGTCTTTGACATAACAGTTGTGATTGTGAGTGATCATGGATGGTTCTGCAAGAAAACAATTCTACAACTATTATGATTTGTCTGCAATCTCTGAATAGAATCAAGCCTAACTTCCTCAAAATTTAATATCGTCCAAAGGTGTTAGGAGGGACACTGTCATACCTGTATTTGCAATTACAAGCAATCCTGGCTAGTTGACACATTTTCATGGCATATATATGGCACAATCCACACTGTCACGAATGTAACCCTTGCCATCAGTGTTTTCAATCAGCTATGTATTTACTGTGTGCTTCACAGGAACACACATCACACATGCATCTTGTATAATACCTTGATGGGTGGTCCGTGCTATCAACCAGTAATGTTTATGCAACAAAAGGAATACTTAGGTATTGCCAATAAGATCCATGGGAGGTCACTGTGGCAAATGTGGTACACTCGAGTAACTCATCCCTGGAAGATGTCTTGTGAGGTACATGAAAAAGGGTGCATCATACTTGGTTACTGTTGCAACTATGGAACTATAATGCCCTTTGATGTGGATGCCCTGCTTAAACTCAGAAGTTGAATTATATGCAAGAGAGTAGTCACAACTGTGGGCTCATGTTGGTGGACATTCCACATACCATCTACCTGAGTGCACAGGTCACATTCCAATTGGTCTGCTTATGGGGGGTGTGTTGTCTATATTATAATTATTCTTTGTATTTGCTTTTATAATGTCACAAATGCCCCCATGATTTGTTCATCTCCTGTGTCCCCATGGCTGTGGCAGCAATCCTTTGTGTGTGTTGATACTGTCTGCATTATACTAATATCACACTTGGATTCTGTAACTGTCCACAATTTGTAGTTCTTCACACAGCTGTTTGGACAAATGATGTGTAAGTCATTCTTGACATCTGAAACCTAAATAATGAACAGAAAAGAGACTAGCACAGAGCCCCGAGGTATGGACCTGATCACTGAACTGTAGATATAGGTCACGTCACACACTTCAACATATATATCTGTTACATATGTGAGCCAGTGGTCGACCCACTTGGTGATATAGGTCTTTATGGCCACTTGTGATGGTATCTCAGTAGTACCTCAGAGTGGATTTGTGTCAAATGCCTTGGCCAGGTCAACATTTGCAGGATGATAGCACTGTCATCAATCATGCCCTTGTTGATCTTCTTGAGGACATCTAACAGATGTAACAGACATGATGCAGCCTGAACAAATCACACATGTCTTTTCCATACAGTCAGAATATTACCTGTGTCCTTTTAGAAAAAGTACATGATGACATCTTGGTCTTCTTCATAGATGAGGATAGTCAGGATGTGTCTATACATACATGCATCAGGTGATGCTCCCACCACAGTCAGAAGGATGCATGTTGATGTACACTCTTCTATGGGTGCATATTCTGTCTGGAGGCTGTGTTGAAGTATCCAGCCGTGTCTGGTAGGTCCATGTTTTGACTCACACTATAGGTAACTGTGATGTTATCAGGGCCCATTGATCATGTGTTAGCCACAGAAATCACACAGATGTGCTGTCCTCTTAGAATAGAAACTGAGTAATGTTTGCATGTATATTGTGGCTGATGGCCAGTGGTGACATGGTGGTGACGTGTTAGACAAACTGTCAGCTAGCGGATTGTCTATTTCCTCCAGTTGGGTATGTCTGGTGGGATCCACATGCAGATCTGTGCTTAGTTGTGTATTCCACTTAACATTTCAAAGTTATTGGAATACATGATTTGTGAAAAGACCTACAAATAAAATCTTGGTCATTCATCACATTCCACAAACTGGTACTATGCACACAGTTGTACAACTGTACCAATGTCATGTACTTATGTGCATCAACTGCACAACATATGCCTATACGTGGTTCATGGGCAAGCTCTGTCTAAGCAGCCTGATGCCATATCAGGACACATTTCATATTGATTATTTGTGGCTCATGCAGAACATTTCCTGACAGAAATGCTAATAGTCACACAATGGTGCTGCCGACCTCCCTCAATAATCCTTGGGTATAGCAACACAACCGCACATGCAATGAATTCCACAGGTTTCAATTGTATCAAAACATGTGATACATTGGTTGTGTATATCACAGCATAACAACATGTGTATGAGACAAGACTTATCTGTTCTCAAACACAACTGGGAAAAGCTAGAACCTGCTCCCTACTGAACTTACTTCTCTTCCTTCCTTTCCCCTCTTCAAACAAAAACTTAAAATATTCCTTAGAACATGCTGGCTATGCCCATGCAGTAACCCAGACTAAGCTACTACTCTTATACTAATATCTCCATAACCCTATTCTCTACTAACATTTATGTTCCCAATTGCTTACCTTGTAAGAAAGGTAAACCAGGAAAACATTTATGAATTCCTCTTGTCAAGAACTTGTCCTATTTTGTGTATAAAGTTGTAAGTGTTATTTTTTGTTAAAGACTGCTTATGTGCTGAAATATCTGATATGTTCATCTTTATGGTCCCTTTAGCAACATTATATCATTTATTTATTTATTTATTTTACATTTGTTGACCGGGATAAATCCGACTGGATACATGTCCATTTTTTTTCGGAGGAGGGGAGAAAAGCTCCACATATAGTACAATTACAATTACATACACATACATACACAAGTTAAGCAGGTACATGTTAATTATTTGTTTGTTAAAAGTAAGAAAAAAAAAGAACATATTGTTTAATAATTGTATTTGTCTTTGGAGCTTTTCTCCCTGGGCCTCTACTGTAAATGGGCATATATACATTTAGACTAGCCAGGTCAACAAATGTAAAATAAAATAAATAAATAAAATGATCTGACCATGTAATCAATATGAATTTATACTGATGTGTGTCACAGAGCATGTAATGATGATATGTAGACATACGTACACCTGCCCCATACTGAAAGTGTCACTGTGATGGTGGAACATGAACAGTGTAGATGGTTCTTCTGCTCCACTACAACAACACATGTCCTAATATGTGAACAATATACATCCAAATGTATCATACCATGTCAACAGTTCTCAGGGACACATTAGTACAGCTGTTACAGAAGGAGCTTATAATGTAATAGCCATCAATACATTAGCTCACATCACAGATTGTAATACCCTCTTGTAGCCATATTGTACATCCACACCTCAATACAGCACATGTCAATGACAGCAATATTGACATGTCAACTGTTCATAGGGTCATAGGACATTATTAGGCTAATGGCCAACATCATATGAAATCCTAGCCATTATTATACCAAGTAAATAAAAATCAATATATCTATATTATGAAAAATAGTAAGACTATCGTGCCTATATGTATATTTTTTGGATTGCATTACATCCTGCCACTGTCCATATGGTACATGTGCACCACACCATGACAGAATTAGCAATTGCACATGCAGTGGTCTGAAGATGGCTTCCAGTGGCTCATGGAAGAACAATGCTTCATGATGTGTGAATGCATATTTGACATGAGCACATCTTCAACTCCTCTACAGGAAGGATGTCATGTAGCCAGAGGAAATAGGAGAATGTATGGGGCTACTTGGAATGTACCCCAAGTGGTAGTGAAATGAACAGCTATTCCAAATACCATACAATGACCATAATGTACAACCAAACACACACACAGCAGTAAACTGGGCCTGATTTAAGCATTACACCTGTGTAGGCATAGAATATGAATGGCATGCAATGGCACAGTAGCAACACTACATATGTCTGACTGTAACATTGTCATGTTGCACTTTATGGAGTATGATAGCATCATTGCATGCTGAGAAGAACATGAGTCACATCCCTGTGTAAAATTGTCTCAAAAATGAAAGTTGTATGTATAAACATGCAAGTTGCTTGCTGTCATATTAGAACATCTATACGTGCAGTTAAAGTAGCTTGCAAACAAAGTGGTTAATGTTTCTTCCACAGCACAGGTTTGTCTTCTATACTGTCAGAGTGCATGCAACACAGAATGACATAATCATTGTATACTATAACAAGATATTCAAAGGAGGGTTGAACATGGCAGTGGACACGCATATTTTTCTAAAATTGTCACCATAGTGATTGTTGAATGCACACACAGTTGACAGTAGTGAGAAAAGAACCCCTACTTAACTATTTACTGAGCACAGTACTTAACACAAGCAATACAGCATAACTCTGTTTTAGAATACTTTATAGATGATGACATCAGCAGAGTCTGGTGAGAAGTGAACGGTAATAGCAGTGTCCCACATGCAGGTATAGCATGGTCTCCTGAATGTCAACCAGCTGAAAACACACACACACACACACACACACACACACACACACACACACACACACACACACACACACACACACACACTGGTTGACTGCAGTGAGAACAGGACCCCTAAGTACACTCACTAGAAAACTCAGTATTTAATGCAAGCACCACAGCATAAGTCTGACTTGAAGAGTGTTGGACAACAGCAGTGTCTGATAAGAAGAGGATGGTAATAGTGTGTCCCACATGCAGGTGTAAAATGGTCTCTTGAATATCAACCAACTGAGAAAACACACACACATACACACACACACACACACACACACACACACACACACACACACACACACACACACACACACACACACACACACACACACACACACCAGTTGACTGCAGTGAGAACAGAGCCCCTACCTAAGTACACTGACTAGAGAACTCAGTACTTAATATAAGCACCAAAACACAAGTGTGACTTTTATAATGCTGAGGGATAATAGTAGATGACATAATCATTGGATGTTTGAGAGAAGATGTTGTGAGGCCTGAATGAAATGGATGTGTAGGCACATACAACTGTCAAAATATTGGTACTCCATGGGATTGTACTGATGACTGCGGGATACACAGTTATGTTCTTCTAACTAGACCGACAGCGAGACACACACACACACACACACACACACCCACCCACACACACACACACACACACACACACACCAGTTGACTGTAGTGAGATTAGAACCCCTACCTAACAAGTATATCAGCTAGAGAACTCAGTACTTAATGCAAGCACCACAACACAAGTCTGACTTTTACACTGCTGCAGGACAATTTATACTGGATGATGTCATCACTGGATGTTTGAGAGAAGATGTTGAGAGACCTGTAGGAAATGGATGGCTAGCCATGTATGACTGCCAAGATATTAAAGATCTGTATGTTAACAGATTGATGAGTGTGCAAAGTGTCGTATTTGCTGTTGTGTTTCCAATGTACAGGTATACCTTAAAAAGACAGTTTTACGAACTATCTGCAAACGGTTGTCCACATTACTACAAGTATTAGAAAATTTGAATGTGCATTGTCAGTATAAAGATGTGTATATGGTATAAAAAGTAATTTTATTTATTTCTGTATTGTAGTTAATATACTTGGGAACAGGTACTGAGAGACCAGGTTTCAAGTGCATGGGTGCAGGTAACATATGGCTACAATGTAAATATGTGTTCTTTCCTTAAAAAGTGCCTTCTGTTTGTTTATGTTTTTACATATACTTTCATGGGATGAAGACTAAATGAACAGTAAACACCAGTAATTAGTACTGTTCTGCACCTTCCATGGTGCACCGGCGAGCAGCTGCCTTACGTGAGTCAAGGCAAAGTGTTTGCTCATGCGAGATACACATATATACTGCTTTCCCCATTTGCACATAGTTAAGCAATGAGCAAACAGTGTGGATATTACTGAGTGTAAGAAACACACCTGCTTCTTAGCTGACTCTGTCACAGCAGGTCTAAATGCATTGAGATATTTATGTTTGAGCCAGATGATATAGGGTTCAAATCCAGGTGTATGTAATAGTTTTAAATATGTATTTATAATCCAATGAAATAATTCTTTATTCTACTTTCACTGTGTGTTACCTTATCATAGCATGTTTAAGCAGCACTGAGTGAAGGTACCACTGATGAGCAGTTCACTGTCACTTAGCATTATTACGGCAACGCTAAACTCCATGCAAACACAGAAGGCAAAAAGTGAAGGGCTTCATTTGATATTTTTTTAACTTGTGTGTATGGAGTGTGATTCTATATTTTGACCAAATTAAAGGTTTTAAAATGTGGCAGATAGGAAAGTGGTGAAATGGGGGGCAAGCAGGTGGAAGAACAAAGGAAAAGCAATATAGGGACGTGCAGGATGGAGGTAAGAAAGAACCATAGCTAACCACTTCTTCAGCAGTGTAAAATGAAAATATCGATAGAGTATTGGCTGAATTTGGACTATCACCTCAACAAAGTGGGCTGACAACAATGCAATAATGTTGTATAGAAATTTGGACTGAATCAAGTGTGTTGAGTAGACATCTTTGTAAAGTGGAGATCTATGTATGGGACAATATATATATATATATATATATATATATATATATATATATATATATATAATTTTTTTTTTGTGGAACAGGTGGCCACTTTTTATTTTTAATTTCATTAAGAGAAGAATGTTGAGTAAGGGAAGTAGGTATCTCTGCGTCAGGTAAGTGGACTAGCTGAAGAAGTGGATGCAGACAAACAGGACAAACAAGACAAGACACAGGGATGGCAATGGACACAACAGGTTGTGGGGCACCACAATTGTCAATAGGGAGGAGACATTGGATGCCCATGCCTGTCAAACATGGGGACAGTGAGAATCTAGTCCTTACCCATATGACTGTCATCACTGTCACCTTACTCCATTGCCTGTTGGAGTGCTTGACATCACCTCCTACAGACCATGAAAGAGAGTATCCTCTCCATCCAGCATAGGCGTGCACTAGTGAGGCTGTGCACAACCCTATGCACCAACCCTGGCAACTCCTGGTAGGTGATAAAATTCCAGCCTCTGTCAGTACTCCAGGAGGATACCACAGCACCAGCTGCTGGGGTAGTGCTACCTGATGTGGAAGGTCCAGGTAGTGCAGGAGCAGTGAAGGCAGTACTTCCAAGTTGGGTCCTAGATTTGTTAGGCATCAGTGCAGGAGCCAGTGGAGTGGAGGTAGGCTGATCCCTGTGCTGTAAAGCATTCTGTGATTTGTCAGAGATTAATGGCATGGAAATGTTTTGACTACACATAGAAAAATAAAAAAGAGAGATAAGAGTTGGGGTGAGAGAAAAAAAGAGATAATTAGTACCATCATATGTGACATACAATACATTATTACAATAATAAAGTATGTGCCTCTACTTTTACATTTAAGTATACTTCTTAACAACTACAAATTATAACTAATGATTGCTCAAAGTAATCCTTGCAATGTGCATATATTGAACATATATTTGGTCAAATCATACAGATTAAGTTAACAGCAGGACATTTATGCAACTTCTGTTGAAATTATTATGTAATATTTTTAAAGAATTTATACATGTTTTACTTGTGGCATTTGACCCCACAACATCTGATTACAGTATTAGACGTGACTCCTACAGTTGGGTTGTGCTACAGACTGAAGCATGCATGCTTGCTTTTACAGTTAGGATATGCATGTTAATTTGCTACTACTGTGTAGAAGAGAAATGCTTTAGATAAAAATAATAGTTATGTTGTGCTATATACATACCCCCTGCTTCCCTCAGTCTCTCTAAATGCTCAGCATGGGCCTCACTAGTCACTATTATCTCCTGGTTGGCTGTGGAATAAAAGGAAGAGAACAACAGAAGAGCATTAAGCATACCAGTTTTGCATATATGCAGCTGCCTATCTAGTTTTAATTCTATTTGTATGTGTACTTACACAACTGTGGGATTTCAGCAGTGACAAACTCATCCACCCACTGGTTGAGTGTATCCTGCTTGCACTTTTGGGGTCATTATAGTGGTGCCTACACTGTTCTTCAGTACACGGAATGTCAGTCGCAGTGGAGATAGCCTTGGTAAGTCTATTCCATACCTCAGACTTGTACCGAGAGCTGGAATAGTCCCCCTACAAGAACCTTTGGCTATGGCCTTTAAAAGGAGTCCAATAAAGATTCTGGCTTCCTCAACACTTAACTTCTGTGCCCTAAACTGAGCACATTCCCTTCTACCTCAGGACATGTCCAATCAGGGAAAACAGTAAAATATAATAGTGCTTTCCTGCCAATTTCTGTTATTGCATTTACTGCTAGCAACAATGCTCATCAGAGAGGATATCAGTTTTTAAAATAGGAAAGTAAATCTGACAGTTGGCATTAGGTTATGGGGTGGTTGCTGCTGTAACTCTTAGTTGATTCAACTTTTCAGACCTGTATTGGGGCATACATTTTATGACCTGACACTTTTTTTGTGTGGCTTTACACACTGATAAAATAAATTTGTAGAATGTGAGATTCAAACCTATGCATTAGAGACAAAATATATTTTTCAACATATGTGACATTGCATTCTTGCTACAGTAGAAGTGCTTGTTGGCTATCCTCTTGAATTATATATAAATACACACAACAGAGTGAAGGGGTAACCATGTATGTGTTTGGCCTGACAAGGTCCTGGTTTATACATTCATGTGTGTTTGATTATCATTGAGGTCTGAAGGCCATCCAAGGCCAGAGAAGACAATTATAATTACAGAATCAGAATATTCAGTATACCCTCCGTCACACATATAATTCATATGAGCTCCATTGCTATGAATACTTATTGTTTTTTATAGTTATGTTTAATTTTTTTTTGTTTTTTAAAAGCAAGTGGACACGCATTAATAACGTTGTGATTGTGCTAGATTAGCACCCTGGCTCATATGTATTGTGAGCATTAACTTATACCAGTTGCCACAGGGAAGGTTGGACTACAAGTGTAGTTTTTACAGTCATGACTATGCACAGAGCACAGTGCAACTGAGACTTTGTTGTCACAGCCGCTCGTTACTTATGCATATACATTAATGAGCTGAGTGTTTAAATGTGTATGTGTGTGACATGACACTTCAGAAAATAAATGTGTAATTGCAGAACCATAACTCTACTGATACCCACAGTTGCACATTTACTATCACAGCAACATTCCTGTACACCATCTGAGCTGTAAGTAATTAGCCCTGCCAAGTCTCAAACCTGAGATACTGTGCACTACAATCACAGCAACATACCACTACATCATCTAAGCTGTTTTAACATTAATGGAAAAAGTCATCACTTCCAAGTCTTGAACCCAGGCCCATTTGCAGTACAAGCACAGCAACATACCTCTACACCATCTGAGTTATATATACTGTATGATATTCTGTGTATGTTCAATGCACCTGCTGTAGGCAGTTATTTCTAAGTATGATTATTGTTTTCACCTTAATTCTGATATAAAGCAAACTAGAAGAACAGGAATAAAATTTTGCTCTCTGATGGATTAGAACCCAGGCTTACTTGCGTTGCACACCTGCACTTAAACCTACTTTCACAGGAACAGTTAAGAAACAGCTATATATTTTCATATTCATTATTAGGTACGCATGTTAACCGCATCACAACACCACTTAGTTTAAGCATGGCAAAAACTAGAGGATGCAATGTATTTGTTTTGAAATTCTCTACTGTTTGCTTCTTGTCTGCAGGTGTTCTAGATCTGCAGGTGTTGTTAAGGTTGCTAACTGCTGCGCAACTCCACTTAGTGAGTTTGTGTGATGGAAAGCAAAAGCAACAATGTATCCTTTTTCAAATCGAGAATGTCTACAGGTGTTCTGTCTGCTTCATATCTTTGCCTTTAGGCCAGGTTTGCATGAAGGTAAGCAATGCACAAACGTGACAAGCAAAGTTGACCTTGTTTTATTCTTGTGAGCAGTGTTTATTATGTTTCATCCTTAAAAGACAAATGTGGGACTTGAACCATAATCCACTGATAGTATAGACTGTGTGGATCACTGTGTTTAGCAGATGTGCTACACACATGTGATTCACAGGTTTTGTTTATCACAGAATTACATTACATGACATTTGTTCTATTTATCCATTTCCTATGTTTGTAGTAAGCTGCACTGTGTAAATAATAGTATTTAAAAATAAATACAAAAAGTAAACAGCATTTCAAAATAAATGTTAGTACACATTAAAGATTTTTATGCAAGTCTGGCTCTGAACTGTCACACCAATGAAACTACAAAACACAGTAGAGGTGTCATCCCTCTTTGCCACAGAAACATATTTACAGCAGGAATAAACAACAGTGTGCATACAAACAAGTCCCAAAGCATCCACAGTATTAACAAAACATATGGCACTTGTACATTCTCAGTTATTTGTACTTGTATTAATTTCAGATGTAGTGCAATGAGTGATTAGAAAATCATTCATGACTATTGTTTGCAGCAGTGCAGCTCTGCCTTATCTTTGTATGGTGTTCTTGCTTCTCTTACCTGTGCAGTAATCTGAGATATGCAGTCTTCAGGGCATTTTATAACATGGGCCTTAAAATTTATGAGCATATTAAATGGCAATAATATACAGTTTTCAACAAAGCAGGGGAGTTTGGATATTACAGAACAGAAACTGAGAAATGTGTGATGCTTACTTACATTTAAACCTTGATACAGTTACTTCTACACTTTGTAAGTATAACCTGGCTGACACATCCACTGGAGGTAAGGAAGGCTGAATTGCTGTTGTGTTTTCCTTCTTCCTATGAGTAATCATTCACAGTTGCAATCCATTAACAACAAACACTGAGGGAGTGCCTGCACTATGTTTACACCTGCTATACGGAGCCAGGAATTTAGGATTCAACAATTCTAATGAGTTCACACCTCATTTGCATTTTCATCATGCCCACAGGCCTGAATCTACACCATAAAAAGGTAACTGTGTGGCTAGGGAACCTGAAGGTGAGGAGAGTTGTGTATGTGGATAACAAAGAAGATTGCTATTACTTTGGATTTATTTGCACATAAGACTACTGATCTTGATAAGTATATATATATATATATATATATATATATATATATATATATATATATATATATATATATATATATCAAAGACAAAAATAGGAAGCCTCCCACTGAAGAACATGTATAACACAAAATATTCAAGCAACAGAATAATTACCACAGTCATCATGGCCAGGGTAACAAAGTATACAACACCAATAAAATGGAATATTTTCTTTATTGGACTAAGTGCTTTCGGATCTCCTGATCCTTCATCAGATCCATATGGCCATGGTGACTGTGGTAATTATTCTGTTGCATATATATATATATATATATATATATATATATATATATATATATATATATATATGTGTGAGTGTGTTATGCAAATGCAACTTTTATTTGTATACGCTTCTTAGAAGTTTACTGATGGTATAGTCATTTTTGTCTGGGCATTTTACTTTCTTAGACACACAACCTTAGTAACTCTCATCACAAGTGTTACTGTTACAACTGTTTCTCTTTACACTCTTCTATGTTATTTCAGTGAAATGTAAATGTCCTATATTTTCAATGACACAGGGTTGCAGCAGAAGTGCATCTGACCTTGGGCATGGACATGCCAGTGCAACTCCCGGCAGAACCAGTTCTTGGGATTGGGGTTAACAAAGATAAACTGTCACCTCTACCATGCATGACTCACACCTGTCCAGCATACCTGAACATAAAGCTAGCAGAGAGCTTGACTGTGTTCTTGCAGACATTGACACACTATTTCACCTGGAGTGCCCATACAGACACACACACACACACACACACACACACACACACACACACACACACACACACACACACACACACACACACACACACACACAGATACACACACACAAAACCCTGTGCAAATGATGATAACTGTGCCATATCTTTGTTTTCTATCTTTTGGATTCAGGGATACATAAGTCTTTTGTCTGATGCTCAGGGTACATAGCTGACCTAATGCTTAGTATATCTGTGTTTATAATGTTGTTTTGCAAATTGTCCTGCTTCCATACAGGTTTTTGTAATGTGTACATCCCTCCCAACCTGTTAGACCAAAAAGCTGGACCAAGCCAGAAATAAAAGTAGGACAAAGGCCGAATAATGGGGAGAATTTTTTTTAATTTGTGGCCTCACAAAGTTAGACTGTTGACAGAATAACATGTTTTACATTAATATCTTTGTGTTTTTTCTGAGGGATATGAAGTTTGAAACTGAAATGTGTGTCATTATTTTCTATTTTCTAACTTCACTGTTTAATGATTTGCCAGTACAAAAGTATGAGGCCAAACTGTGGACATTCTGTGAAAATCTGCACATTTTTGAGATGTCTTTGATGCATGAGGCCTACTGGTTGATTGAAGACACATGTATTCTCATATGTCACTGCTGTCCTATCTTGATGTCATGGCTGCAAAAATCACCCACCTTTATACTTACTTACATTACCATGTAACAGTATACAAGGATATACCATTCATTTGTTTTCTTGGCATTTATTTTAATATTC
The DNA here is from genome assembly GCF_019279795.1 of Protopterus annectens. Lineage (NCBI taxonomy): Eukaryota > Metazoa > Chordata > Ceratodontiformes > Protopteridae > Protopterus > Protopterus annectens. Next base: position 424,344,249 of record NC_056744.1, on the reverse strand, counting down.
CAGATTCAACACTTACCTTGGAAATCTGGCAGTTTCAAGAGTTTTAGTTCGGGGCTGACTCTGTCTGATGCTAGCAGTACATAGCCATTACATGGATAAGTAAAGGTTGTGAGCATTTCCTGGCATCAATTTTATTGTATGTATGTGCATAGGATGAAGGTTTTAGCCCCCAAGGTGGTAAGCATGTCTGCTATCTATTGCCTTTTGGCCAGTGTGCAGACATATTGTGCATGCCTATGTTTGCCTACACCTACAGTGGCTGCTGATTCCCCCTCTATGTGTATGGCTGTGGTGACCTTGCCAGTGATGGTGGGATGTGTGGCCCTTCCCCTTGGTGTTCCTGCTGAAGCTGCTTTCTTGGGATAATGTTGTAAAGCATGGTGCAGACAGTGAATATTTCAGCACATGTACTGCAGGGCTCCCCAGATGTATCTAGGCACTGGAACCACAACTTCAGCAGCCCAAGCACACACTCTATGATATTTTTTGTTTGAGCATGTGCCTCATTATAATGTTCTTTAGTTGAAGTGAGTACATTTCTGAGGGTGTCATCAGCCACAGTTCCAATGCATAACCTATAGTAAATTACCCTTTGGGATATCACCCCTTAGAAAACCTCTAACAGAGTTGAGAACTGTATCAAATATGGGAGTCGTGATAACTTCCTGGATTGCCAGCACACATAGTCAGGATGACTCCCTTATCATTACAAATGACCTGGTGGTTAATGGAGAGGAAGCCTTTTCTATTTATGTACACCCTTCCCTGTTCCCCAGATGGTGTTTTGATTTCCACATGTGTACAGTCTATGGCACCCAGGACTTCAGGGAAGTGTGCTACATAGTAGAAATCCTGCATAATTGTAGCTCTGTCCTCTGGTGTATGGAGAAAATATACATACTCACTTGCATGTTGTAGCATAGCATTCAGGAACTGATGGAGGATCCTGGATGTTGATGCCTTTGACACCCCTAGCATGTTCCCGGTTGGTCTCTGGAAGGTTTCTGTAGCTAAAATTCTAAGCGCTACACATACCTTAGTATGCACTCGGATTGGTTCCCCTCGCTTTGCTCTTGCCCTCAGGTGAGGACAGCAGAGGTTGCAGAGCTCCTGTAGTGTGTCTCTATCCACCCTGTAGCACTCTACAATTTCTACCTCATGCAGATTGTGAAATGTTAAAAAGGTCTAAACACCCTTTTTCTTCTTGACCATGGTCTATTAACAGCAGCAGTAGCAGCAGCGTAGACTTAGGCATGCTGCACACAAACATGAATAAGAGCAACAGCAGCCTCTAACATTCTTTCAGTGTAGACTAGTTTCCATTGCTGTATTTTAACAGGTTTTGGAATTCACAGTAAAAACCAGCTCTGAGTCTTCATGGCTGCGTTAGAGCATGTTGAATAGCTCCTCCATCTTGGATTGATTGATTAGCATACAATTCAGATATTTACTGTGTTTGCACAGCACTGCACAGTGTGTAGAGCTGCTTACTGAATACAAAACAGTGCACTATCATGTGAACATTGCACTGCAATGCACACACAGTTTTAGCAGACCATGTAGGCTTTATTGAATCAGCACCCATATGTACTGTTAATCCTGTCTCAAGTTCTCCTATAACTCAGTCATAAAAATGGATCAGGTTTGAGTGATAACTCCTTCTTGCCATGGACACATGTAGGTCGATGTTCTGAATATGGTTGTTCTCTTGAAAAATATCCATACTGCCCTTTAGGCATCTCTCCATTGTATTACATGGTAATTCTGTTAGGCTTAGACCTGTAATTCATTGATTTTTTCTAGTCTCCTCACCCTGTTTCTGAGGGCATATCTCTTTCTACCTTCCATTGCTCAGGAATTTCTGCACTTTCATGTCCTCGGTGATCATTGTCTCATACTTGCCCAGCTTGGTTGGGGGTTTCCCTCCCTTCCTTCATTCTTCTATTCAATGAAACCCTTTTTTTAATTCTTCACCTGTTCTGCTAAATCCTTTGGAATTTATTCATTTGTTGTTTTCACTGCTTTTCTTTCTCTGCTGTGTGTCTCCCTCCACTTCCCCATCTCCTCCCTTCCACTTCCCCTTCAGTTTATCTTTAGCTCTAATTGCTAGTCTCACGCTCCTATGTAACCACATTTATCTTTTCCTGCTTTTCTCTTTGTGCCTTTAGTCTAGCCATTGTCCATATCTCTGAGTTCTCCATACTTGACTCATTCCCCTGTCTCATTTACTGTCTCAGTTTGCTTCCTGGTTTGTTCAGTAATTTCTGACATTCTATCTCAGCTCATCTTTAGCCAATCCACTAAAATCCCACATGACCATCTTTGTCTTTTTAGTTTTAACCAGCATACACTGTAAATCACTCACAGACATGACTGCAGTTGGTTAATGACACTTTGCTTGTATCGCCCCTGCAATGGCTCTCCATTTCCAACTTGATTAGGATAACATCTAAAATTTTTTGGCTGAATCTCACATGGTCCAAGGTTTTAGGGCAGCTCCCACTTCCTATTCATTCTGGAGACTGAAGTCTCCCATATTGCTCCTCACTGATTCATCATATCTGCCATAGGTAAGCACTTTTTCTTCTGCTATTTTATGCTTTAACAAAGTGCCTCATTCTCATGCCTTGATATGTTTGGGTATTTTATACTGTATCAGGGGACCAGCATTCCCACTATTCTTTTACCCTGACTTCCAGCCTCTTGCCCTAATTCCTGACCTTGCCATCACAGAAATACCCAGGAAGGTCATGTAGCTCACTGTGTATCATCCTGCCACTAACTACAGATTCTGACCAACTATCTGCACAGATTATGGACTGTTGCCCTTTCCACATTCCTTGACACACACTCACCTTGCTATGCAGGGTTTTTTTCTTAGAGATGATAACATCCTACTTCTGGAAGAACAAGATGTCTTTTGGGCAAGAGTTATGTCTGGTCTGGTCTGGCCCACAAGGAGGCGGGAGTATTACTTGAAATGAACTGGAGTTTTTCAGGTTGTAGAGCCTGTTGACCTGGCCTACAGGTGCTAGATAGTGATTCAGAAAGAGAAGAAAAGCAATTAAAAATGAAGATAAAATCTCTAATAATTTTAAGTAAGTAGCATAACCAAGCATACAGGTGTGAGCATACAAACTGGAATTAGCAGCCTTTCTAAAACTGTACTTCACCTACAGCTCTGGATGCTTTAGCTTTGATCTGACCAAGAATGGGGACTTTGTTGGGAATTAGTGCTATCAAAGGACAAGAATTATACTTTGAGGCATACAGAGCTTGACAAAATTAAATTATGCAGCCATACTGAGTGGACCAGAGGAGAAAGGGGTGAGAAATTATAGTGATATTTCAATTTATTTAAGTAATAAGTACATCACAGAATATTCTTCCACCAAATTAATGTCACTCAGGCAAGGTGACAGACTTAAACTGGGATGTGGGAAGAATAATGAGTAATTGTATGAAGTATTTCTTTTCAGAAAGAGTGGTGCTATCATAGACTATCATACACAGTAGATGATGACAGCTGGAGTGGTGAAATCATTTACAACTGCTTGAGAGAGATTATGTGATCATCTGTGACTAAACAAAGATTTGAAAGGGGCTATCATCTCCAACATAAAGCAGATTACCTTACTTTGATATTATTGTGAGTTTTGACTAAGACACTTACACTGGCTTTAACTTTTTCCAATATACAATGTTTCTTCTCTCTGCATCTGTTTTTCTTGCACAGTTATTTTTACCTGTAACACAGAAAAGAGTGCACTGTTTAAAGTTTTGGGACCTTTCAGTTCTCATCTGTTTGTCAGCACTTCGAGTATTAAAATGCTAAGGGGGCACAAGCAGCACTAGAGTTTATCATCCCAGTCACTAGAACAACAATGTTGAGTGTTCAAAAACATCAGAGATCATTTAATAAAAAGCATCTAAGCCATGTTACAATAGAATGTTAATGGTTTCAGAAATTAGTAACAAATATAATCTGCTGTAAAATGGCAAGAACAGGGAAAAATGAGTTTTAAAATACACAGCAGATATAATGTTATATGTGGAAAAAAGTCATCTATTGGAGAAACGTGATTCTTCCTTTATCAGTCATATGTTTCTTGGACAACATGTACTCTGCAATCACAGATTGTTGGCATGGTTAAACAGAATAGCTGTAATTTTTACGTATTTGATAAGCTAAACAAAACCACAACTATCTAGCACATAAACAAACCACATACGATAACCCTGCACTCATTGAGTTAGGTGTGCTAAGGACATTGGCACTAAAACTGATTCATTTAACCTTCACAGTTGCCTGTCTGACACCTGATCCTCACAGAGACTGTTGTGTTTGCAAGTACTTTAAGTTTTAAGGTTGTACGTGAAAAATTATAATGTTTTAGGATGTTAAAGAAAAGTTGAATGCACGCTGTACAAATGGTGGTAAGCATAGGCATATGTACATGTATATAATATATATAAAATTGACAGCAGAGCTGGCCTTAGGGATTGGAAAATTAGAACACACACACACACACACACACACACACACACACACACACACACACACACACACACACACACACACACACACACACATATATATATATATATATATATATATATATGTGTGTGTGTGTATTAAAATAGACATATAGTTTACCTAATATTCACTAAGTCTAGGTAAAATTGACCTCTGTATTATGAAAACTTTGATCAACAATGCAGATGGTCAACAGTTATGAGACTGCAGGCAATCCCCAGGGTTGGAGAATATATATTTACCCGAGTGATTGTACGATCTCAGAGTTAGCATATATATATATATATATATATATATATATATATATATATAGCAGAGGGTGGGGGTGCAGAGGGGTTTGAACTCTGCAAAAATATTGTTTAAGAATGCTGCATCTTTTCAGTGCATGTGCAGAAGTGAGTCAATCTGTGCATTTTGATATAAGCCATGTCCACGTAATGTCAATTCAACAAATGCCACTAGATCCATATATATATATATATATATATATATATATATATATATATATATATATATGTGTGTGTGTGTGTGTGTGTGTGTGTGTGTGTATCTACTTTATATAGTCGAGTTACCATTTTAATGACTTTCAGATGATCAAGACCACATTGCTGAAAACCTAAAATAATGAACTCCCAGAGCATCGTATTTTCCCTCCCGGAAACTAACCACTTGGCCACCAACAATTAAAATAGAAATGAAAGCAAATTAAATCTACACCCCCTAATTACATATACTTTCTCTTATCTCTTCTTTGCTATATTAGACCATAAATTAGTGACCTTTTCTTTTATAACTGGAGATGTTTTCCTGGTAAATAAGTCTGCATTTAGGGACTTCTCAAAAGCAAACCTTCTTCAGTTACTTGCTGATCTAAATAAATTCCGCTGTAACCCTCCAACATTGGATCCCATTTCTCAAGCTGCTAGCTATGCCTCTGACTTCGACTCCCACTTAAATAGTTGTAGTAATCAGGTAGTCCCATTGGTTCTAGATGATTCTAGCTGTTGATGTAGCAACCGGACCCCATGTAAAAAAAATGGGATAAAAGGGGGTTGTGGTTGTGGATGGATGGATAAGGCAGCTTATCCTCACCATATATAATGAGAAATTTAAAAACAAACCACTGTGGTGGAACACCCATGTAAATACATTATATAACAAAATAAATAAATTTCATGATACTTACAAGTCATCTCCTTCTTCCTACCTTAACAGCATTGTTAATCAAACAAGTAAAGAGCTTAAGGGAACCATTAGGAAGCTCAAAGCTGAGCATAAAGTTAAAATAGAAACTACAGTCAAAAATAGCTACACACCTTTCTTTAACTTTGTCAGTAAGTTATGCACTAACATGTAACAAAGTGCATTGCACCATGGAGTCGGGGTGGTGGCTGCTGTATTTCAGGGGTGCCATCCTTCAAAAGAAATAATAAATGTCAATACATCACCATTCTGGTCTCTTCTGACAGTGGACATTTCCTTTTCTAAAATAAATAAAAATCTCATTAACTTCCATTAAATTAACTGTGCTATATTATTCTAAATCATTAACCACACTTTCCAGTTATTTATCCATAAGTAACACATTTGTTTAATTATTTTATTGTATTTTCAATTTTTATTTTCTCTCTACAGACACACATGCACACACTGACACACAGCTACATACATATATATATGGGAACCTATCAGTTCCATGAAGGAATACTTACCCAAAGACGAGATCACCGAGACCACATCGCCGACAGAGCAGATCTCCGACAATGGTAAGTATAAGTAGTGCAGAATGGGATGTATTCCCATTTCCACAAAGTGGTGTGATCTCGTAGTTGGTATATTTAAGTAGGGGTTGTGGGGGAACAGTCCCCCATATGGGGGGGTGCAGGGGGGCTTGCCTCCCTGCTATATACATGTTTCTTGTTTTTTTTTTATTTTATTGTGGAAATGAGAATACATTCCATTCCGCATTAGTTATACTTACCTTTGTCGGTGATGTGTTGTGTCGCCGATGTGTTCTCTGTGATTTGGTCTTCAGGTAAGTTTTCTGGCATGGATCTGATATGGATCCATATATATATATATATATATATATATATATATATATATATATATATATATATATATATATATATATATATATATATATATATATATATAAAAAAAAAAAAATATATATATATATATATATATATATATATATATATATATATATTATCTCAGGTCAAATGTGTGTTTGGTGATGATCGACTAAACAGCTGGTCACCAGGTGTCCAAAATCAAACAATTCCCAGGTTTGGGAATTATACCCTTACCCTATGTTTGTGCAATCTCAGTGTTAGTATATATAATTATCAGGGGGTATGGGGGGTGCATCACTCTACTTGGGGGGTGCAAAAGCAATATTTATTTGTTTGTTTATTTTTGCATACAATAAGGCTGTTTCATAGTGCATGCATAGTTGCTTGTCAACATACATGGTTTTGACGTAAAGATGTCAATATTGAACATGTTGATGGGTGTATTTGATGATTTGATACATATGAATACACACATGTGTATATATATATATATATATATATATATATATATATATATATATATATACGTGCACACACAAATAATGTCAACAAAAATAGTGACACTCAAAATACCAACAAAAAATATTTTTAAAACCCACAGAAAATAATTCAAAAAAAGCAACAAACTCTATATTTATTTGATCATTTTAGAGTAAAAATATAATAAAATAAATCAATAAAAGTAAACCACAGCAAAACCATAGGATGTAGCCTGTCTGAATAGTAGTTTTACAGAAAGTTTTTTTTCTAACCAGGATATAGGGTTAGGGTTAGCTTCATCCCTCTGCACCATGTTACAAATGCGTGTTAGCCCTAATCCTGCCACTGTCCCTAAGGTACAGACCTTATGTAGAGAAACCCTTTTGGTATCACTACCACTACACAAGACAGGATCATACATTAAAACGTGTGCCAAAAAACACAACATGAAAGCTGTCCCCTTACCTAACCCTTACTCTAACCCTAACCCACCAATTCTTGTAAAAACACTGTCTTATGCCCTACACCAACCCACTTACTTATGTGTATAGTCTGAACTGTCAAAATTCTGAATTGGCGACATTGAAGCAGAACTACACAAATGTATGCAGACGTATACATGGTCATTCTTTTCCTACACAAATCTATGTAGACGTATACATGGTCATTCTTCTCCTACACAAATATATGTAGACGTTTACATGGTCATTCTTCTCCTACACAAATGTATGTAGACGTATACATGGTCATTCTTCTCCTACACAAATCTATGTAGACGTATACATGGTCATTCTTCACCTACACAAATATATGTAGACGTTTACATGGTCATTCTTCTCCTACACAAATGTATGTAGACGTATACATGGTCATTCTTCTCCTACACAAATGTATGTAGACGTATACATGGTTATTCTTCTCCTACACAAATGTATGTAGACGTATACATGGTCATTCTTCTCCTACACAAATGTATGTAGACATCTACATGGTCATTCTTCTCCTCCCTACCTTTTTGCTACTTGTCAGCCATTTTCTTATCTGTGTAGAGAACTATATAATGTCAGCTAAATAGCATACTTTGTCCTAAATGTACATCATTCTTTGTGTTTTTTTACATTTGTTATTATCCTCCTTAGTAGCGGTTTGACTATCCATCCTCTATTGCTGTCACGTTAATCTTTTTGTTACTCATATCCTCCTAGCTCAATTCCCAACATCCTCATATGTGGAGTTGTCCTTTTCCAAAGGTATTAGGCTTTTTAGGGTTTTATGTATTTATTTTATGGGCAGATATGAGAGGCAACAGCTCAGCCTTCATCCATGGTCATTGATTTTTTTTACTTTATGGTCTGTTTCCATTTGTTGATCTATATCCTCTAACATACAGTGCATAGTCACCTATGATGTCTTCTTTCTTCATAACCATCTTAAATATAACACCTACACAACTGAACAACTTTTATCCATCCTGCCATTACCTGGGGTGCATCTGAGGTATAATGTCTCACACCCTCCACTATGGTCAGAGCCCAGCTGTCTACTGGTCACTCCTACTTTTCCTAGCAACCCTTGTGGTGCTAGGTCCAAATTAAACCTTACTTGCCTGAATCATAATTAGGCCTGCAATATAAGAGTGTGCAATTTTTATTTATTTTTTATCATTGTTATATTCATATTCAGGGCAGCTGCGGTGGTGCAGCAGTTAGCATTGCCATCTCACAGCAAGAGGTTCTCCGGTTTGATCCTCGGCTGGGGTGCCTTCTGTGCGGAGTCTGCATGCCCTCCCTGTGGTCGCGTGGGTTTCCTCCGGGTGCTCCGGTTTCCTCCCAAAGACATGCTGTATGTGGATTGGACACTCTAACTTGGCCCTAGGCATGAGTGCGTGCTGTGTGTGCCTTCTGTGGAACATTGGGCACCAGGCTGGCAACTCAACACTGTAAAACTCCACTGCCAATCATGAGCGAACAGGTGTTCTGCTGTGGTGACCCCTAACCGGGAAAAGCTGAAAGAAGAAGAAGTTATATTCATATTCATTTTTATCTGTTTGTTTATGTATGTATGCATGTATGCATGTTTGTATGTATTGACCAGTTGATTGATTGAATGATTAACTATTTATTTAATACAATTTGTTGACTGGGATAGTCTGAATGAGCTCTGAAAGATCCTTTATTCAACCTAGGTCTGGGGAGACAAGCCTCAGACATAGAACCAAATATGTATAGGAGGGGATTGTATAATACAGTAGTAAAATTGTGCATGGTCATGATGATAAAGTATTGCACAATTAAATATATTCCAAAATTGCACTTAGAAAGATAAACAAAAATGAAAATAGTTGAGCACAATATATATATAAAAAATAGCAGAAAAATGCCACGGCAGAATATACAAAACACGGACTTTATTGTAAGCGCTTTCGGTCGAAGTATTACCTCAACCTTCTTCAGACATGTCTGAAGAAGGTTGAGGTAATACTTCGACCGAAAGCGCTTACAATAAAGTCCGTGCTTTGTATATTCTGCCGTGGCATTTTTCTGCTATTTTTTGTGTTTATTGAAAGTTTGGTATCGTATTCGTATTTTCTACAATATATATATAACTTTCAGCAGTATATATCATGTTGCCTTCTACAATATCAAAATACATTTGTCACTTTTGTGTGTTCCTGAGGTTGGAGACATTTTATGCTCTATAATTTATATTTGTTCTCAGAAAAGTCATTTGGGCTTTATACATTATTTGCACACAGGAGGCCAGCAATTGCATTATAGCAACTGTAATTTAATTAATACTAAGTAATGTCTTTCGGCTTTTCCCGGTTAGGGGTCGCCACAGCGGAACTCCGGTCCGCTAATGATTGGCAGCGGATTTTTATGGTGCCGGGTTGCCAGCCCGAAGCCCAACCTTCAAACAAGGCACACCCATTCATGCACACACCTACCTGCATGTCTTTATACATCACTCAACCACAGGGAGGAGATGCAGACTCCACACAGAAGGCGCTCCAGCTGAGAATTGAATGAAAGAACCTCTTTCTGTGAGGCGACAATGCTAACTGCTGAACCACCATGGCCACAACTGTAATTTAATTAATAATAAGCATAATTTATACTAAGCCATGTCATTTCACCTACCTCATTCAGTGTCAAATCTTGCCACTTGAAAGCATTCAAAATGGAGTCTATGTGATGTTCATATAATAACTATATGAATCTCTTCAGGAAGTTCCATTTCTTTGAAACTTCATAGCCTATCCTGTGGGTGTATATTATAACAGTGAATGCTTAAAATAGCAGACGCTGTATAATCAACCCAAAAAAAAGTAACAACACAAAATTCCCAGGGAAAAAAAAATCTCTGCTCCACAAGAAAAAATAAATAAACAAACACAAAATAAAGTGGGGGGGCTTTGCCCCCCCACACACTCCCGACTTAAATATACCAACTCTGAGATCCCACCACAGTGGAGGAAATTGCAAAGTTTCAAAAATGGCCCAGTAATTCTTTTCCCTAGGAAAAAAAAAATCACTGTTCTGTGTCTGCGGGATTTTGCCGTTTCGACATTTAGCTGTCAATTAAACAGTATTTGGTATATTAAACGTTCACTTTCTTAATAGGGAACATATCCTGTCACTTAAGCCATGGGTGGAGTGGACTCCTTCATGGTGATTTCAGGGGTTTGCCCCCACATCACACAGGGTGCTAGTTTTATTTATTTATTTATTTTCTTATTTATATGTATGTATTTATTTTGCTTTATAGCTTCATTGAACTGAGGACATCAAGGAAGTGCATTTGAATTTAACACTATATAAAAATTCAAGCTCACATACATTCCTTTACTATGTTTCATACACTTCTGTGACTTCCCATAATCCAGCTTTGCCTTCATAACATTTAATATGTTCAGCTCAATCACATAATTCCCCGGTAAATGCTTAATCAATACTTAATTCTGTTTTAGTTTTTATTTTTAGTACATTTCTATTCTCTGCTCAAGTTGCAGCTGCATCAAACACTATTTTACCATCATGATCATGTTTATTAAATCTCAGAAGAGCTTATTTTTTTTTTACCTTAACGCATGTTATTAAATAATTATTTTACTTTAGTATTACTCATTCACTCACCATGAAGGAGACTCTTGATCTGGATTCCAGAAGCATGATAGTTAGACTTGCTGCAGTTGCTCAGCAGCCATTTAATCTGAAAATCTGGATCATTTCATTGTAGCTACCCATCATCCCACACATTTGACATCTGTGCATCCATCCTCAGCCCCTTGGCCCATTTTGCACATGGGATAGGGGTGTCACTTCAGCAGTGACAATCATCTTGAGCCAAGGCTTTACAGCGTCGGGTGTCTAATCCTGCCACGGTACTTCATTTGTACATTCACTTGCACACACACTCTCATCTACATTTGACATAACTATATACAAATGCTGGCCAGTGCACTTAACGTCATAACTGCATGTATATCAATTCATAGCCAGCTCCCTAGCATAGAGGTGAGAAGCCCTGACCATGAACCAGCTGTCCTGAGGATGATCAGTGCCTTGTGCACTATATGAGCTGGCCAGAAAAAGAAAGGAACAATGAAAAAGTCTGTTTGCAACTTTCTGAGGAAGAGGTTCAAGTATGCACCTCGTTGGATTTCCACATAAAATTTGTGGGTAATGCAAGTCAGTGGATGTGATTGCTTTCAAAGGAGGCAGAGCTGCTTAAGATGACATCAGTCCTGGAAGTGTGAGTCATGTCCTGGCAGACATCCATTGCACACCAATGCCTTGGGACTAGGCAGAGAAGCACATCGGGGAAATGATCCCCAATGAACACTGGTACCAATCTCTCCATTTGATCTTTGCCTTGGGATACAAATCCCTCCATTTGATCTTTACCTTGGGAAACAAATGGCTCTTAAATCCTGAGAGAAAAATGAGTGAGAAAGAGACTTGATGGTTTTGAATAGCAGCAATTAAACTACAGAAAATACAAACATATGTATCAAGTCACAGTTATCAATTAGCTGTCCCTAATTCACATAATTCAGATGACATGTAACAACTTTGTTGCATTTAACTAAACCAGAATAATTCAGAAAAAAGTATTTTACAGCAGGGACTATCGCAGAAAACATAGTTGTAGAATAATGACAATAAATATTTCATTGTATTGTTTTGCACCTGTGCCCCATTTCAACAGATGTATACTTGTAGTCAGCTATGGAATTTCCCCATCCTGGGGAGCATCATAAAAATGCACGAAGAACAACTCCAAAATTAAACAAGACTGTTACTAACATCAGTGTTTTTTGGCAAATAGTTACAGACCCTTTGAGATTCTAATAACTTGGATTCAGCCTATTGTGCAATCTTGGTAGCATTGCAAGCTACAAAAATATGCTTTTTTTAGAGGAGGTGGTTTACTGTCTGCTTTCCTTCTATGGTTTTCTAAAGCACTTTTTAAGTCTGAGGAGATCATTCCTGTAGGACTGCCAAGGACGGAAACCTCTAGGATTCTGACCCTTATCATTTCCTCCCAGGATAGTATTCAATGGTTAAGAAGAGATGAGCAGACACAAAGAAATGTGCTCAACCACTGAAACAAAGTTTCCTCTAAAAGTTACCTAATTAACTCTCTGGCATAAAAAGTTCTATAAACTGCTGAAGTGTTATGTCTCATGCAGTGTAACCGGGAATCCTGTTCAAAACAGAACATTCAGAACATCCCGCTTGACAATACAGTCAAGGAAAAAAATAACAAAAGGATTAGAGAATGCCATTTATTCAGTTACATACAGTACCATTAAAATGAGGTAATCTGTACTATTTGTTCATGCAAGGGTAGTCATGCTTACATTTACATGATTGCTACGCAAAAAGATTTCCTTGAGATGGATTACAGGAATAGAGATGTAACCTGGATTGCAGAGCTGCTTTCCTGCATTTTATACTGTAACAATAAACATTAACAAAAAATGAAGATCTCACGAGTCCATTTTATAAACTGTAGTTAATGCCTCAGAAATGCAGTGTGTGTGTGTGTGTGTGTGTGTGTGTGTGTGTGTGTGTGTGTGTGTGTGTGTGTGTGTGCGCGTGTGTGCGTGTGTGTGTGTGCCTTGTAGAAGCATTACATCTCATCAAAGCTGTTATAAGAAAGATAATAATGAATGAAAATGGAAGGAAATTGCATTGGTTTTACTGTTTACTCCTGAAACAGATGTATGTAACAGTGAACAGGCTAAGAACAAGTCAGTCTTAATTCTTTCAGCAACAAATCCAACTCTAATTTCCCAGGGCTGTTTGTTTCATGCATAAATGGAATCCACCTCCCAAAAGCAGATTAGTTAGTTGACCACTTTAAATCTTTCATGTGTGTGTGTGTGTGTGTGTGTGTGTGTGTGTGTGTGTGTGTGTGTGTGTATGCATATGTGTGTATGTGTATATATATATATATATATATATTTCATAAGATCGACACTCATTTCACTGACACCAAAACACTGAAAGCTCAAAACACCGACAACTCATTTTGATCAAAATTCATAACACTGACTCATGAAATGCAAAGTATTATGCCCTTTCCCCCACTGTAGCACGATCCTGGAGTTAGAATAAATATTTAGGGGGTGTGTGGGGGTGGAGCTCCTACATTATTTACATAACTATTGTCATCTGCAAACAGTTAGTCATTGCTGTTATAACTATCCTTGTGTATGTTTGAAATGTATGACGTATGTGGGGGCTTCGTCTCCCACACCCCCCATCTATATATTCTAACTCTTAGATCATGCTACAGTGGGGGAAAGGGCATAATGCTTTGCATTTCATCTGTCAGTGTTATGAGTTTCGATCAAATGAGTTGTCAATGTTTTGAGCTTTCAGTGTTTTGGTCTGTCTGAAAAGTTTGTCAATCAAATGAGCTGTCATATGAAGTAGACCCAGATATATATATATATATATATATATATATATATATATATTATATGTGTGTGTTTGTGTGTATATGTATAAATAATGCTGGCCATAAAACGTTAACAAAATGAGTGCTGGCTAAGCAATGACTTCTGCACATGCAAAAATCAAATGTAAAATATCCACCTGCATCCCCATAGCCCCTGCTAATTATATACTAATTCAAAGATCACACAATGTTAGGGACAGGGCATTTTTGTCAAACTTGAGAATTGTAAATAGAGGTAATCCAGAATGGTCAAGTCTGGTATCCCACCTGTGACCCAGAGGGTGACAGGGCTAACAGGAAACATAGTACAAAGGATTAGTCCTGATAAAATTACTTTAACAGATCTAGGAGACTGCCTCTCGAATACCCTCCCTGTGGGAGGAAAAAAGATGCCTTGTTGAAGTTTCAAGTAGTTTATTCAGTTAAGTAGGTAGATGAATGATTGTTCTTGTTCTAATGGACTGTTGCTCTCGGTTACCCTCCCTGTGGGAGAAATAAAGATGCCTTGTTCAAGTTTCAAGCAGTTTATTCAGTTAAGTAGGTAGATGGATGACAAGAACATACAACCAGCTACCTACTTAATCAAGGATTATAGGAAGTTACTAGGCTATTGGCCCTGAGGCCCTCACAAGAATTTAGCCCTGGTTCCAACATGTCAGCACCCTATGCCACTGTCCAACAGGGACACAGGTGGAATCCCAGGGGTGTATTTTCTGTTCCCCATCCAGTTATGCAGGTTGTGCTTAAAAAGGGTTATTGAAGTACTCTGCTTGACATGGAGAGGAGTCTATCACATAAAAGGGGGAGTCTCTGGGACACAAATCTGTCCTGCCAACAAGTCTTATTGATGTCACAGACCAGGTTGCACATGCGTGTTACTCATGTGGAGCTTGACTTGAGGATATGCAGCAGTCCCATTAGGGCAGGATCTGCGATTGCTTTGTATACCAGACAGAGGTCACTTCTGAGGAGTCTGTAGGAGACTGAGTAGAGGGACAGGGCCTTTAGTCTATCTGTGTAGGATAGGTGCTTCAGGCCCTGGATTCTCCTGGTGAGGAACCTCTGTGGTCTCTCCAGCTGCTGCATGTGCTTTGTGGGATACATGCCAAAAGGGGCATTGTACTCAATAATGGGTCTTATAAGGGAAGAATACAGGGATGTTATGACCACGTTGTCCCTGGATGAGATACCCTTACTAATGAGGTGGGCCATGTAGAAAGCTTTCCGTACAATGGAGGCAATATGGTGGTCAAAAGTCAATTTGCTATCAACCTGGGTGCCCAAGTCCCTCATGACTGATTGCATGCTTAGGAGCTTATTATCAATGTGATAATTTGTGGGGATGTCACTCTCCCCAAAGAGGTTGATAATGCAGTTTTTGGCATTCAGTTTGAGGCTATGTTTCTGCCACCAGTCATTTGTTTGAGTGAGACTCTCTTGGACGATGTCCACATCACTAGGGCAATTGATGATAGCACCCTGCTTGCAGTCCTCTTCAGACTTGGTCAGCCATATCCCACTGGTTTTGGCCTGCACCTCAGAAAAGTGTATCCCAAACAGCAGAGGCCCCAAGACTAATCCCTGGGGTACACCGCTCGTTATGGGTCTACTGCTTGAGGTGGCTTCCCTTATTTTGACTAGGTAGTTTCTATCAGAGAGCCACTTTGCTACGTTAACTGAATAAACTACTTGAAACTTTAATAAGGCATCTTTATTCCTCCCATAGGGAGGGTATCACAGGGTATCAGAGAGACAGTCTCCTAGACCTGCTAGCTAAAGTGCTTGTATCTGAACTAATCCTTTGTACACTGAACTTTGGGAACTGTGGCATCTCATACACTTGTTGAAGATCCATGTAGTAAATCAAATGTTGTCAACTATAAAGATGTCAACCATACATAGATTTATAGCAATAGAAACACACGTAGGTTATACACAGCAGGTATATTTAACAGAAAAAATTAAAAAACAAACGTAGTAGTAAGCACTTTCACTGACTTATTCCACTTCATCAGACTCACCATCAATAATCACCTTTTTCTGTTTGCATACATGGATTTAACTATATTCAGTTCCCCATATGATACATATATAGATATAGATATAGATATAGATATAGATATAGAGAGATAGAGAGAGATAAAGAGAGACAGAGAGAGATAGAGAGAGAGATAGAGATAGAGGTAGATGAACATATAACTATGAATATTTAATCTATCTAACACTACTGAGAAATGTATTGCCACTATTGCTTAAACTGCAGCAAATATGATGCTTATCCCTTTAAGGGAAAATAAATATGAAAAAGATAATCATCAGGGTATACTCAATATATTTAAGAGTGACTAGAAAAAGTGCAAGTCAGATAAGATAATAAAATGAAATAACATGAGACAAGAAGTTCCAGAGGAGTCTGAATAAGTTTATGAGTGGAAACCAGGGTATCAGCTCTTGAAGTGACCACTATGAAGGACAGGCTAACCAGAAGACAGTCTTGGTGATCTTCATTATGTGGAAGTAAATACTACTTTCTATTTCTTGTTTTAATTTATCACCAAGGTTCTGTAATATTATTTTAAACTCAGATTATAAAAAACTGTCTGTGTCATAGAAAACCCTGGACTGAGTGTTGCAAAATTTCAAAAACCCTTTAATTGTACATTGACTGTAAAACATTTTCCATTCAAAAATTGTCTTAACCTTTTAGTTGTATTGGGCAACATTAGCTCAGGCTACTGTTTATTTCATTAATAAAGCTGCTTTTGAGAAACCCCAAAGGTGTCATTTGATTTATTTCTCACATTGGTGGAGAATTTAGGCATTAATTCAAGAGCTGCAAATCTCCTGAAGCCCAAACATTTCACTTCCAAAACAGAAATAAGGAAAATAATAAGATGTTTTGTCCTCCCGTTTGTGTGTGTGGTCTGAGATGCTGAAACTGACTCTAGGCATAAATTATACCATAGTCAAGTTCTACACCTGTGTTCCTTTAGAAGTTCAGAGGTAATGTGACTGACCATTTCAGTCATGTGCTCCAGTTGTACCAGAGGTTCCCCACCCAAGTGAGCTACAGAATTGTCATAGTGGAATAATTACTTCAGGTTGTAGCCACCAGTGCTAAATGCATAGTAGCAGTGGTTAAGTCAAGGGCTATGCCATATGCTACAACTACCAGGAAGCCACTAACCTTAGAGGAAGACATTGAAGGTTATACAGTGGCTTTTGAGCAAATAGCTATGCAGAATGGCTAGGAACAGGACACTTCAGTTTGAATATTGGTGTGGCCTTAAGGGAAATTGGGCTTGATGCAGATAGGTCTGCATCTGGAAATACTGAGTGCATCCATTTGAATTCCAAGGTCATGTCACTCTCCAGTGTCAGTGATGAGGATTCACATTCCTTGATTACTGGCTCAGTGTGTGACATCACAACAGCCATTCAGTAAAAACTGCAAGAAAGAAACAAACTGGAGTCTTCACTGTGTAATAAAACCTCCTGCAGTGGTGGCCCATGGGACATATGACTTTTTTCTTTTTGCTTTGTAAGTCTTTTTTTGGTATATTCATGCCAATAAAGCCAAACACCACTAGCTGTAGAAACACATTTCAGTCTTTTGTTTTTGATGTCATCAGTATAGCATACGTGGATTGTTTGGCTATTCTTTAGAAACACAGAGCTTAAAATCAAACCTGATGTCCATAAACATTAGGAAGCCTGCAATATATCCCAAATAACATCCAAACCAAAAAGTGAATTACAACTTTGAAATATATAATTTTACTAAGCTACATGCACATAATGTATCTATGCATTAAATCTAATACAATTCTTGACACTTTTCTCCATACTCTTTACTCTTACATCTTCAAATTGCATCCCACATGTGATTGCCATTCCCTTCATTGTAATAAGATTATTTGCTTCCTTGTTTTTGTAATCAATACCACAGTCAACTCAAACTTTATTATCTGATATCCGATCATTATCATTTCAAACATTATTAATCTAGTGAGGATTCATATACTGAGATTTGTAGACAAACAAATACTTTTCTACCTAATCCTTTCCACCATGTATTATAGAAAGGTAAAACAATGAGATATTTGTCATTGAACAGGCCCTTAAAGCTAATACAATCCATAGATGGATGCAGTGTAAGTAGCAGGTCTATATCAGTTCTTTGAATGGCTATTCAGTGAATAGCTATTCATTGAACACCTATTTATCGAAGCCGTTCTTCGTCGAGCAGTGAATTTTCACCATGGCAAACAAGCAGTTGTCCAAACGAGCGACCGCAAAAAAAAAAAATATATATATATATATATATATATATATATATATATATATATATATATAAAATTTAAAACTTGCCAAGGTGGGGGGCTATGCCCCCCCACACCCCACACACCCCTAACTAAATATACCAACTCTAAGATCGCACTACAGTGTGGAAAATGGAAATTCCAGACCATGGTCAACTGCTGGTTTGCCCTGGTGAAAATTTGCCATTCGATGATGAGCGGCTTCAATAAATAGGTGTTTGACAAATGGGTATTAGCTGAATAGCCATTCAATGAACTGATATAGACCCTAACTAAGCATGCAACTTGCAGATACTTGTGTACTCAGTGCATTTAGAGATATGCATTATCCATCCTAATGCTTGTCATATCAAGCTTCTCTACTTCACATTGCAAAAAGCAAAGGTTACCTCTAACAAGCAAACAGCACACTCCCTTCATAAAGCTGCCCAATAACCTGTCCCACAAGTCTGCATCATTACAATCTATTCTACCCAGCAGGAATAAAGGGCAATCTGGCAGTTCATCTGATGGTTGCAATTATATACAACATGCTTTATAACACTACATGTGTGTGGGACCATTGCTAACCTCTGCTGCTGCTTGAAGCGCGGCAGCGCATCATGTTCATGCTCTAGCTGTTCAGTATACTCGAAAGAATTGTGGCGTGTAAACAATCATCAGCTGTCTGCAAACTTCTTGCAAATCAGGATTTCTGGTGTGAAGAGCCTTTACCTTACAGTGCTCTTCCATGGACAAGGTAGAGTGACTGAGTATAATGAAGGAGTCCCCTTTAATCCTTTGCCCCTTGGAAACTTTCAAGGACTGGCTGCGACTAAATCACTGCATCACTGTATCACTTACTGTCTCCTCAGTGGGTCTCAGCAAGTGCCCATGCTTGTTCTTTATTTCTTTTACCTAGCTGTGGCTGACTGGAGATGGGCTCTTTATAAATTGCTTCTACTTCTTTGGGAACCATAAAGGAAGAATATGTACTGGAATTATTAATGACCAAGGCTGCAGGAAATTTTAGCAGACAGAAGACATGTTATTCTTATATCTCTTATCCATCATCAGTACCGTAGCATTGCACTTTAACAAAAAGGGAATTCCTGTAGTCTGGAGCCACTGTAACTAGGATGGGATGGTCCAAGATCCTGACATTTTCTCAACAAATTCCCTCAACAATTGAATTCCAGTGAAAACAATAGGTGGCTTGGTAGACTGGATGATTTTTGGTATGAGACCACCAAGTGCAGCCTCTAGATAACAAGGGGGTCATGCACTTGTTTTGATAAGGTGGGGGGTCACTTCCTTCCTTGTCCCCCAGTAGTCCCATAATTTCAAGATATTTCAAGATAATCTCTCAGTATTTTTATTTTTGTATATACTTTTCATGCAACGTCTGTTAATGTAAATATGTGTAACAACATAACTATGTAAATTATCCTGCATTTCATTGTATGATATAACTATGTAATAGTCTTGTTTTTTGAATTTATGCATGTTAACATTTTGTTTTTTTTTAATCTATGCCTGTTAATATTTTGTTATTTTCTGGAGCTTTTCTCCTTGGGCCTCCACTGAAAATGGGCCTTTGGCTCAGCTGGACTAACCCGGTTGACAAATGACCAATAAATGCATAATAAATATATGGCAGATACTGTATGTGTTGGATGTTTGATCATTTTTAACAGTAAATTAACTCTAATCTAAATAATGCAATCATAAGAAGAATGAAACTGCTATAAAGTAGTAACAAAAACAGCTTAAAGCTGGAAAAAATATTTAAAATATGTTAGAAGTTGGGGCTGCTAAGGCTTCACACTGCTTCTGTGTTGCATGCAAGCTCTTATTCCTTCAAGTTTATGTAGTTTGCAGTTAGTGGTAACTCACTTTATTTGAAAATGCTAGCTTGCAGTCATGCTGCTAAACTAATTAAGTTAACTTTATGTGAATGATTCTGTTTGTTTGGATATTTTATTTATAGGTCTGTGGAAAGTCACACCTATCAATGTGATATCCCCAATGCATTCACCATAGAGCAATGCAGTAATTATTGTAAATGAGTATGAAAATTTGATCTGCTATTCTGATCACAGTGAAATGCACTGATCTGGCAAGGTGTACTCATTTGTCGTACGTTCCTGTCTGTAAGTGTTCCACAAATCTCTATCCCTTTCTCTTTTCCAGACTTCAAAAATCTATGACCTACTCTTAAAATAATACAGCATTGTGATTCCAATATGTAATCCCATTCTCGATACAGAATAACCATGTCAGTGTTGCATTTCAAGTCTGAATCAAACAAAACCTTATATGTTGGAAATCACTTCTGTTAGATGGTCATGGATTCTTTTGACCAGATACATCCATACTGATATCTTCATAAAACTGCTTTCTTTATCTGTACAAGATATCAAGTTTCCTTAATAAACCACATCAAGACAATTACAGTCAGTGAAAGTCTTCCCTCAGTTCCAAGGCTTATAGGTGTGTACTAGACTACTGCTAGGACCCTTATAAGCCTAGCCATGCAAGCCATATGTGATCTACAAATTGGATTTATATAGGGGGATTACTGACTGCATCTGTCCATCAGAGACATAGCAGCCAGGCCAGGGGTGAATTTCCGATTATCCATTCATTGGTCCAAGTTGCACTTAAATAGGGATATGGAGGAACTCTGCTTCTCATGGATGGGATCCTGTTCCAGAGAGCGGGAATTCTCTGAGAAACATTATTTACATGGCACAAGCAAATTTAGGCCTTTCAACCTAGTAGTTCTGATGCTGTTTGTTTTGCAGATATGCAAAAGATTAATCTAAACAGGATCCAAGGATGCCTTTGATACCGAGTACTGAGAGGGCTTTGAGGCGATCAGTGTAGGACATTGTGTTTACTCCCTGCATTCATTTGTAAGGAACCTTTGGGGACATTCTAGTTGCTGTATGTGTCTGGTCAGGTACATTTCAAAGGGAGCATTATACTCTGATGAGGGCTGAGTTCAGTGGTATAATGACCTCTCTGGACCTAGAAGCTATGGCCTTGCTTATAAGTTGAGCAACATAGAAGGATATCCTTACCTCCTTGAACACATGTTGGGCAAAGACTAGGCTCCTTTTTACATGTGTTTCAAGGTCCCTGACGAGTACATCAACTTTTAAGGGTGTTTTATTGCTGACATAATTGTCCAGGGTGGCAGACTTTCCAAACAGTTCTATAATACATTTCCTGGTACTGAGTTTTAAGGCATGGCTTTGGCAGCAAGCATTTGTCTGTATTAACAATGAAAAAACAAAACAACCAGAAACCTCAAAGAAGCAACCAAACAGCAAAAGTACACTGGTGGAAGAATTGTGATGAACACCTGTTTCCACCAGTGTACTTTTGCTGTTTGAAGGGTGTTCTCATCATGAGGGGATTCAATGACTGCTCCCACTTTGCAATCATCTGTGAACTTGGTTAGCCAGAAGCATTTGAAATTGGATTTGACATCTGAGAAGTAGATGTCAAAGAGGAGTAAGCCAAGTACAGAGGCCTGGAGGACTCCACTGGTGACTGACCTCTTTGTGGCGGTGGTCTCAGTGATTCTAACCTCCTGAGTCCTATCAGAGAGCCAGCTAGCTATCTAGCATGTTATAAAGGGGTTTATACCTAGATTCATATATCCGTTGACAATGCCTGAGTGAGTTATTGTATCAAATGCCTTAGCCATATCTAGGTAAGCAGGATACACTGTTTTACCCTAATCCATTTCCTTAGTGAACTTTTCAAAGAAGTCCACCAGATTTAGTAAGCATGACCTTCCTCTAACAAAGCAAAACTGGGATAGATCCAGTGTCTGGAGGTCTCCTATGTCCTTGCTGATAATTTCCATAATAATTCTTTCCATGGCTTTGCAAATAAGACTAGTCAGACTAATAGGTCTGTATTTTCCGGGATCTGTTGAAGGTCCACCCTTATGAAGGGAGTTGACAGTCACAGTCCTCCATTCATGTGGCACAATCTTGTTTTAAGACTATAGTTAAATTATGACTCTAGGCATCTTGGGATGTTATCAGGTCCTAATGAGGCCATGTTCTTGGCTTTAGTGAGTGCAACCAGTACATGCTCCTAGTTATTCTTGGAGGGGTTATGTTTTACAGTATTTTTGGGAGGATGGCTGGGAATGAGAGGAGGATAAACACTGTCACTATATCGTCAGGCTCAGTGAATGTGGCACCGTTAATCACCAGTTCAACACATTGCTGTCCGCTGCCCTTGAGGTTTCTGACAGAGCTGTAGATAACATAGCCTAAACATTGGCTTTGCCTAACCTAATTAGCCCTCTTAGTTGCCTATTTACTTTGAAGAGAGAGTTTTTATCTTTAAGGGAATTACCCTTCCTGATTTTTGCCATACTTTCTTTCCTCTTGTTATATATCCTGTTTAATTTCGGATGCCACAAGGGCAGTTTGTTTCAGGGACTAGTTCTGGGTTTACTTATGGTAGTTGCAGCAGTCTCTATGCAGCCATTGCCATGGTTATACAGAGTTTCTGAGAGCAATCCAGAATAAGCTGCTGTGTTCTTGGGGTTTGGAAGAGCATTACATTTTTGGCAAACCATCATTTAATAAAATATAATTTGCCTTGGAATAGTTCTTAATTGTTATTAGTTTTAATGTGATTATGGAGTTGATTTTGAAGAAGACAGCTTTATGATCAGACATTACCAGGGAGGACAAAACATGGGGGGGCATCATTCTCCCATATTTATGAGCACAAGATCAGGTATGTTGGAGTGTCTAGGAGATATATTCACTATTTGATCAAGGGTGTTTGCATTTACCAAGTCCAGGAATCACTGTGCTTGTAGATTTTATGCTGTGTAGGATTCCCAGTCTATAGAGGGATAATTAAAGTCTCCCATGAATAGGGTGTTAGGCTGGATGGTAAGTGTCTCCAGTAGGTCCAAGTATGCATTTCGAGCTTCTTGGGACATGTAGGGTGACCTAGAACTGGTTATGGTAATGACACAGGATTATCTCTATGGTGTTCTGCACGTGGAAGAACTCCAGCATGTCATCCTGTTAGACCACCCTAGAGGTATACTTGCTACTGCTGTATAGTGAGATACCGCTAGCTTTAACCCTTGACTGTGTAGCTACTGGTCAAAAAATGTGGAAGGGACTGAAACCTTACACTGTCAGGGTATTCTCTGACACTTTAAACCATGTCTCAGTAACTACACAGATGTCTACATTCTTGACTGTGAGGTGGGCTTGGAGGGAGTGTAGTTTTTTTTTTTTTCTTTAGGCTCCTGGTATGTGTGTGTGTGTGTGTGTGTGTGTGTGTGTGTGTGTGTGTGTGTGTGTGTGTGTGTGTGTGTGTGTGTGTGTGTGTGTGTGTGTGTAATTAGTGCAGTTCATATATATAATTATCAGGGGGCACAGCCTCTCACATGGGGGATGCAGGGCACTTGCCCATGCAAAAAAATATGTTTTTCTTTAGTTTTTATCAGTTCTGTGTTCTGACTTTCGATGCTTCTGTCTGACTGTTTTAATGGTTGATGGTTTGTTCACTGACTGTTTTGATGGTTGATGCTTTGTTGACTCAATCTACTAAATTAGATCTGTATATACACACACACACACACACACACACACACACACACACACACATATATATATATATATATATATATATATATATATATGTAGGATCACTACTAAATTTCAAAATTCCACAATCCCAAGACTCTGAATCCCGAGGACCAGAATCTCGAGAATGGGGAATCTCGAACATAAAAAAAAAACAAAAAAACAAATGTAAACAAAAAAACATTGCCTAACATATAGGCAAGCCCCCCCTGCACCCCTCACACCCCCTGCAACTTAAATATACCAACTCTAAGATCGCACTACAATGGAGGGAACGGCAAAGTTTCCGTTCTGCTCTGCACGGCACTATTTTGTTGTTCACTCCACTGTAGTGTGATCTCGGAGTTGGAATATTTAAGTTGCAGGGGGTGTAGGGGGTGCACGGGGGCTTGCCCCCCTTCACATACGTTAGAACATGTTTTTTTATGTTCGAGATTCCACAATCTTGAGATTCTGGTACTCGGGATTCAGAGTCTCAGGATTGTAGAATTTTGAGATTTAGTAGTGATCCCATATAAATATAGCTATAGCTATGGAGTGTCACTATCTACTATACTACTCAAAATTAACACAAACATGTGCAAACAAACACATACACACTTGTACACAGTGGTAATGTGGCCAGCAATTATCAGGATCCATGAAAGAATATAAATCATAAAATTATTTAGAGGACACTACTGGCATATTACACATTTCAGATCAATTCCTCACATTAAAGGTGCTGATCTGGGGATCCTTTAAATATGGACCTCCTAAAACCTATGTTTCATAAACTTCAAAAAATTAGCATATCAGTGGCAAGCGGCAAATATCATACAGTTTTATCCACATATACTTATGACATTAGACCCCAATACATACATCTAAATTTACAGACAATAAATCCCTACAAATTTGATTACTACAAACTTAAATATTTTTTTAAAGTTTAACACTGTCATACAAGTTGATAGTTATGGAAATGACAACAACGACACCAAATTCAACCAGGTTCTGCTTTCAGTTTTGAATAACACATAAATTTAATATGTAAACTGCATGACAATATGATGATATATCTCTTTATTCACATTATGGTAAGTACTCTAATGACACTTTCAAAGCAAACTTCAAATTCCCAAAAGTCAGAAGTGGTTGACAATGCAAAAATATGCAAGCCTAACCACAGATTTCATTCATAAATCCATTTCAGGATATATTGCTCATATATGCACTATATAGGTTCATAGGTTCATAGGTTCATACTAGGCTATCTGCCCTAGGGCATTTATAAGCCTAGCCAGAGTATGTTTGGCTTTCACCACCCATTTTAAATTAATTTTGCTATGCCCTTTTTTGAGGTTAGTATACTGTGCCTCTGTCTAACAGTGACACAGAAGTGATACCCGGGGTAAACCTATGATCTCCCATCCACTCATCAAGACTCCTCTTGAACAGAGTCAATGAGGGAATCTGCCTAACCTGGACTGGGATTTTATTCCATAGTGAAGGGAGCCTCTGGGTTATGAATCTGTCCCTCCAGCATGTCCTATTTATTTCAGTGCTGAGGTTCAAGTCTCTCAAGCGTGTAGCTCGATGGGATTTGGATTTTTTGAGGTGCAGCATGTCCCTTAATTCCGGGTTGGACATGGCCTTATATGTCAGGCACAGGTCACCTCTGAGCAGGCGGTATGCCACTGAGTAGAGCTGGAGTTTCTTTAACCGGGCAGCATATGGCATCTGTTTGAGCCCTTTGATCCTCTTGGTGAGGTACATTTGGGGTCTTTCCAGTTGCTGCAGGTGTTTGGTAAGGTACATCCCAAAAGGGGCATTGTACTCGATTATGGGCCTGATGAGGGATGAGTAAAGAGGCACGATGACCTCCCCTAATCTAGATGTGAATCCCTTCATGATTAGGTGGGCTATATAAAATGTTTTTCTAACCACTTTGGCCACGTGGTTGTCAAATGAGAGATTACTATCAACTTGGGTCCCCAGGTCCCTAATTACTTCTTCTGTGCTTAGTGGATTACCACCTAAGTGGCAATTTGTGGGCACTTTGTTTTTGCCAAAGGGGATGACTATACACTTTTTGGCATTTAGCTTGAGGCCATGGCTCTGGCACCAGTTGTCTGTTTCTATGAGGCCCTTTTGAAGGATGCTTGTGTCAGCTGGAGAGTCGATTATGGCGCCCAGTTTGCAGTCATCTGCGAACTTGGTCAGCCACAGTCCTTCCATGTTGGCCTGTACCTCAGAAAAATATATACCAAACAAGAGAGGTCCCAGGACTGAGCCTTGTGGGATGCCACTTGTAACTGGTTTGGAGTCTGACATGGCTCCAGCAATTCTAACCATGTGGGTTCTGTCCTTGAGCCAGTTTGTAACCCATCTAGTGACATAGGGGTTTATATTTAAGCTGGTGAGCTTATCTATAATGCCCGAGTGGGGTATTGTATCGAAGGCTTTTGCGAGGTCCAGATAGGCTGTGTGGACCACCTTCCCTTCGTCAATGGCCTTGGTGACTGTTTCAAAGAAGTCAGCCAGGTTTAAGAGGCAGGATCTGCCCTTAACAAAGCCGAACTGGGTAGGATCCAGTGTCTGTAGGTCCCCAATATCTTTATTTATGAGGTCCATGATGATCCTTTCCATAGCTTTGCAGACCAAGCTAGTCAGGCTTATGGAGCGATAGTTTCCAGGGTCCGTTGAGGCACCACCTTTGTGGAGAGGGACCACTGTTGCTGTCGCCACTCTTTGGGTACATATCCTGTAGTAAGGCTGAGATTGAACAGTAGTTTTATGTTTGGGTTTAGCTCTTCTTGGAGTTCATGTAGGACGCAGCCTGGGACACCGTCTGGTCCCATTGATGCTGTGTTTTTTGCTTTGGAGAGGGCAGCTCCCACCTGAGCATCTGAGATGTCAGGGGGGCAGCACTCTTCTGGGATAGATATTTGCCCTTTTGGTGGGGAGGGGGGAGTTTGCGCTGAACCTGTCAGCTAGGATGTTGGCAATGTCTGTGGGTTCGGTGTATTTTTTGTCATTTTGGACTAATTCTGAGCATATCTTGGAATTCCCACCCAGGTTCCTAACATAACTAAAGAAAGCCTTGTGATTATCCTTAGTGTCCTGTGCAATTTTTCTCTTGAAGCTGGCCTTTGATGATTTTATGAGTGCCCTTAGTTTTTTGCTAATACTGATCAGAGATGCCTTCCCTTTTTGGGATTTTGCTCTGTCATGTAGTAGCTTCTTCCTTCTATTGTATAGTTTGTTTATGGCTGGGGTCCACCAGGGTCTGCCTTTGGAGGATTGGGTCTTGGTTTTATTTGGGACTGCATGATCCATGCATTCCTGAAGGTGTTCATAGAATGCATTTATAAAGGATTCTGTGGTCTGGGCCGTATTTTCCACAGGCCCGGGGGCTTTGAAGGATTCCACCTCGGTTTTGAGGAGTGTGAAATTTGCTTTAGAGAAGTTTTCACTGTGGTTTTCTGGGCAGGGGGTGGGGTCGGGATGTGAATATCCAGTGAGATCAGTTTATGGTCTGATCTTACCAGTGAGGGATACACTTCTGGTCTGGAGCATAGAGTCCCCATGTTGGTGATGATCAGGTCCAGTATGTTTTCCCCTCTTGTGGGAGTGGTAACAAGTTGTTCCATAGCATTTGAGTTTATGAATTCTAGGAACCTTTGAGCAAGGGTGTTGGAGCTAGAGTAATGCTCCCAATCTATGTTTGGGTAGTTGAAGTCGCCCAATATAATGGTGTTCAGAGAGACCTTCATATTTTCCAGTGTTCTCAGGAAGGCCAAGTGGGGTTCCTGGGTTTGGGAGGGTGGTCTGTAGCAGGCTATAAACTGGAAGGCAGTTTTACCCACTGTTGGTTGCACATGGATAGTCTCTGATGCTTCGTGCTTTGCCACCAACCTGGAGGTGTGGGTATCTTTGATGAATATCGATACTCCCCCTCCTTTTGTGGTTCGGTCCAAGTTTTGGTGCTGAAAAGCATGGTATGAGGTATAACCTGGTAGTGCTGGGGTGCTCTCGGGAGTCCTGAACCAGGTTTCTGTTACTGCACAGATATCGATGTTCTCCATGCTAAGGAGAGTTTCGAGTGTGCATCTTGAGGTTTAGACTTCTGGCGTTGAGTAGCATTACTCTTAGTTTCTTATCCCTTGTGATACCTATGGAGGTGGGTTTGTCTTTTGAGCCTTGCCTAAAAAAGGCACTATGAGGTAGCAAGAGCCTTTGCCAATATCCGAAGCCCAGGGGTGACAGGTGCAAGCCGTCCCTAGCAAAGCATTGTGGCTTGTCGTGCATATCATCCCAAGCTGACAGGCATTGGATCCCCTTTGAATGACACCAATACTTAAGCCAATTGTTGAAATTGATCATCTTGTCTTCATATTGTGGCATCATTCTTGGTGAGGGTAAGATGCTACTCAAGGTCAGGGTCATACCAGCCTGGGCTACATGCTCAGAGAGCTCCTCTATGTCTCTTTTCATGTAGTCCAGGGAGGTACGTCTCAGGTCATTCACACCAGCATGGACAATGACTGAGTTATATTTGTACTTGCCTTGGAGTGACCTGAGTGCTTGTGTTATGTGGCGGATCCTAGCGCCAGACAGGCTGCTCACCGTGACCTTCTCCTTGTTCAGCCTGGTGAGCGGGACGTCAGTGTACCTGACGATAGAGTCACCTATTACAATTGTATCAGGTGTGTTGTTTAGCCTTAAGGGCTGTGACTGTTTGGCACACTGGCTTTGTGAGATATGTGTTGCACGTGTTTTGTTTTGGGGTAGCGGTTGCTTGGGTGTCTGCTTTGGAGGTCTCTGCTGCTTAGGCAGATCTTTATTTAGAGCCTCCGAGTATGTTTTTGTGTGATTATGTGTTTGGTTTGCTGTCGTGGTAGGTCTATGTGAGTCTGGAATTGTAGTGAGTGTGGTTTCCTTCTCCTCCTGACTGGTTATGCCAGTACTGAGTTGAGAGAGCTTAGCCTCCAGTTTGGCTATATGGTTGCATCTCTCACATGTGTTGGAATTTGTTGGGAGGAGGAGAGGGTTGTCTGTGTACATGAGGCAGTTGTAACATTGCCTCAAGATTCCCATATTCACCAGCTGGACCGGAGAGGAGATTGACAACTGACCTTTGGACATGCTAGAATAATATTGGGAATTCCTTTATAATTGAAAACAAGGGTCAATGGGGAGCGAGGGTGTAGTGCTTTTAATTTTTAGTGCTGACTTATAATTGCTTTAGTGAGCAAGTGCCAGGTAACAAGTGCAATATGTTACAGGTAACTTAAATGCAAAAACGGCAAACAGTAACTTTCTTTCAAGCGAAGCAAGGAAATAAGTACAGTAAGCAATGCAGATATCACTAGGGATCCACAGAAGCGCTGAGAAGCCACATTTTAGGTGGAATTAGCGTTCCAGGGAAATAACAAGCATACAAACAAAGCTAGATTCAGCAGGCCTGGATCTAGTCTATGCTACAGCAAACAATGTGTACCAATTTCAGTAAGATACAGTTCAAATATTCAGGCACTATAAACCTTTAACCAGAAATTCCCAGCTCAGAAGGGCAGAGTCCAGCCTCTCCTCCCACAAGAGTGCAGACCACGAACCTTCCTAATGTAAAATAACTGGCCTGAAGCCCAAGTGCTTAAACCAGAGCTAATCCACTTTAAGAATAACAGACACTGAGCTCTCAATCAGCAGTTCCCAACTTAGAAGGATGAAAGCTACCTGTCCTGCCACCACAGTGCATGCCACAAACCTTCCTAATGTAGAACAACTGGTCTGAAGCCCAAGTGCTTAATCCAAAAGACTTAGAATGATAGCTACACTTTAACCAAGTTACTACCAAGCAGTAATAAATACAACTGAATACTTTAAATAATGCCTGGATTAGTGCTCAAGTTATACAAACAAAGCTAGATTCAGCAGGCCTGGATCTAGTCTATGCTACAGCAAACAAAGTGTACCAATTTCAGTAAGAAGAAATTCAGATATGCATGCACTATAAGCCTTCAACCAGAAATTCCCAGCTCAGAAGGGCAGAGTCCAGCCTCTCCTCCAACAAGAGTGCAGAACACGAACCCTCTTAATGTAAAATAACTGGCCTGAAAGCCCAAGTGCTTAAACCAGAATTAATATACTTTTAGAATAACAGACACTGAGCCCTCAATCAGCAGTTCCCAACTTAGAAGGATGTAAGCTACCTGTTCTGCCACTACAGTGCAGACCACAAACCCTCTCAATGTAAAACAACTGGTCTGAAGCCCAAGTGTTTAAACTAAAAGGCTTAGAATGAGTTACACCAAGCAGTAATAAATACAATTGAGAACTTTTAAGATGACGCAAAAGGAAAATAAAGTAGGAAGAAACACAAGTACAGTAAAAGCAGAAGAATTTTTTTTTTTTTAGAAAAGTAGCAAAAGCAGTAGTAAATACAATTCTCATGCAGTGCAAGCTGGCACACTTGAATATGTAGCAATATTAGTCCACACACAGTTTGAAAAAATGTAATTAAATTAAAAAGGACTAAAAGCAAGTGCAGAAAGGGTTTATTAGGTAGAATGCAGTAAAGAGATGTCCTGGGGGAGTGTCTTAGATCAAATCTACAGTGGGGCAGGCACTGCAAAAACCACCAAATTTAAACTACAACCAAGAATAGAAAGGGGGGGGGACAGTTTCAACACAGATGTAAGGAATGTGCAAATTATAAAAAAATATATATACTGTTTTCTATATTTTTGCAGAGCAGTAAGACACAGATATCAAGCAGACAATTTAGCTCTATAATACAGAATAACACAGAAAATATACTCAGCTCTATATACTTGAAGATAGTTCTGTAAGGCTGTCTCTCAAACTAAGGTTCCAGTTTGAATACAGGTTGTTAATTAAAAGGAGACACAGCACTAGCTAAATTATATCAGCTGAAAGACAAGGCAGGAAATGAGTGGGGGGAACAGTTTCAACACAGATGTAAGGAATGTGCAAATATATATACTGTTTTCTATATATTTGCAGAGCAGTAAGACACAGATATCAAGCAGACAATTTAGCTCTATAATACAGAATAACACAGAAAATATACTCAGCTCTATATACTTGAAGATAGTTCTGTAAGACTGTCTCTCAAACTAAGGTTCCAGTTTGAATACAGGTTGTTAATTAAAAGGAGACACAGCACTAGCTAAATTATATCAGCTGAAAGACAAGGCAGGAAATGGGGGGGGACAGTTTCAACACAGATGTAAGGAATGTGCAAATTATAAAAAAATATATATACTGTTTTCTATATATTTGCAGAGCAGTAAGACACAGATATCAAGCAGACAATTTAGCTCTATAATACAGAATAACACAGAAAATATACTCAGCTCTATATACTTGAAGATAGTTCTGTAAGGCTGTCTCTCAAACTAAGGTTCCAGTTTGAATACAGGTTGTTAATTATCCAGTATAATTTATGATAAATGTTTAATTTCAGTCTCTAAGAATGTTTGCAGTATATAACATTATGGTGGAATAGATATGAGTGACTACAAAAATACACACATGGCATGG
Source organism: Protopterus annectens (assembly GCF_019279795.1). Taxonomy (NCBI): domain Eukaryota; kingdom Metazoa; phylum Chordata; order Ceratodontiformes; family Protopteridae; genus Protopterus; species Protopterus annectens. The sequence continues at coordinate 424,312,688 of NC_056744.1, read as the reverse complement.
TAGTGTTTCAGTCATAACTCAGCCATATATAAAGGAAACAATACAGAAACAGCAGCAGATAAAAGCAGCTTAGCAGACGTATTTTTTGTATATCTTCCTTTTACATTAGTAAGTTCCTATTTTGTTATAACTAATATCGTACAGTACATCTTGCTACTACCATCTTAGCAAACTATTACATGCATCCATAATCCCAATGTAGACCAAATTCTTTATTTCAACCTTAACTTACCATGCCTCCTTCCACTTATTCCTCTTTTTAATGAATATCTCCTCCTCTCGAAGATGCTGAATATCAATGTTTATTTAATTATTTCGATGTACTTAAATGCTTTTGCTTTCATCATTTGGTAACCGGGTTAGTTGTCTGGTCCTTGGATCTTTTTCATTCATGATCTAGACCACAACAGCAAGGATACATAGAAACAATTTAGTGTATTCAGTGAACCAGCTTCTTTTTTAAAAATATCCTACCAAGGGATAAAAAAGTCACACAAGCAAATGAACCATATGGATTATTAGTCTAAATGTGCTGTTAAAAATGTAAAAAAGAAAACATAAAAAGTCATGGGCATTTAGAAGCCATGAAGCTAAAACACTGGTATGTCTTTAAGCGTCAGTTGCATATGTCCCATAGGTCTCCACCAGATGAGGTTTAAGGTATTGCACAGTGAAGTCTCTAGCTTTGCCAGATCTTTCTTGTAGTTGACTTTTGAAAAATGTTAGAACACTGGAGTATCCAGACAAATCCCACATAGACACAGGGAGTTCACTGAAACACCATAAGGAATGTGATCAGTGGTCAGAACTATGCATTGAAAGTACAAGGCAGTATTCTTAGCAGTGATCTACTGTGCTGTAATATAATGTCCTGTGTTATGATATAATGTCCCATCATTTCACCCTCGCCTGCTTTCATTCAGGGTCTGTGCGTTAAAGTCCTTTAGCAAGTCTTCATACACAGGATCAGCATGTTGCTTTGAATATTTCCTGTAAATCAGTTGATTGTTTACTTATTTTTGTAAATGATAATCTGTAGAACATGTAGAGCTTTTCTCCCCGGGCCCCAGCTGAAAAAGGACTACTTAGCTCAGTCGGACAAACCCGGTCAACAAATTTAAAATAAATAAATAAGTAAGTAAATAAATAAATAAATAAATCTCTTGCACCCCTGTCCGTACAGCTCAAAATATCACTCAAACCTCGTCTTGTTTCTTACCTGTATACTCCTTTCCAACTTAATTAAGCTGCCACAAACTTTACCATCCTTTATACACTCTAGAATTTTGTCATCTAAAAATAGACATGTTTTCCACTTCTCCCATCAACCCCTTTGTAGTGTCATTAATACAAACATATAAACATTAAAGAGGAATGAATCCAGAATAGAGCCCTGTGACGTACTACTTGTAGAACTTCCACATTTATTGTGAATTACATTTATTACAATCTCACTAATCTTTTTTCTGTACTTTCGTTTTGGTGTTAGAATAATATTGTGAAGTCTCATTCTTTTAGAGATCCTGCCCAGCAGGTTTTCAACATTTACAATGTATGACTAGTCTGCAGAATTGTAATGAAGCAGAGTGCTAACAAAATGTCAGGAAAAGTCAGACCATCATAGTACCAGCTTCTTGTTGTCTGGTCATCATACCTGGTAAACCAGTGACATTAATTCACCACCAGCTCAGGTATAAAGAAACAGTAAACTACAAGACTACAAGAATGATTTACATTGTCATTGGAATGATTTCATAGGAATCCTTCAGATGCAACTTTTTGGGGGAGTGTTATTTGAAAAAAACTCAAAACACAAGGTGGACATCGTTGGAAAAATGTGGAAAAGTATTTTTCACAAAGATAACTGAAAATGCATGCAGCACTCTTTCTAAAAAGCAAACTGTATTTAAAAAAATGTGTGTGGTTGGTGGGACAAATTAAGCTGCTTGTTAATTAGGATCTTTAATTTATATAAGATATATGGAAATTGGAACCAGATTCCTATCTTTCTGTAAAATGGAATGAACTGCCTAACCAGCTTAGAATAACTACAGACTACCAAGTCTTGAAGATAATTTGCAAAACTCAGCTATTCGCTCTCAGTTCCACCAACTCATGCAACATTACACAGCTACAACCCTCACCACTAACATCTGTCTCAAATATCAATGTCTTTGCATTACAAGACATAGGTGAAGACTTACCATTCTTAGCCCATCCTAATGGTCCCCTGTCCCCACCATTTCTCCTAAAACTAATTGTCTCTTCTTAACATTCCCACATTAGTGTTTTTTTTGCTCCCCAGCCCACCAAACTTGTATATCTCCCTTTATTCTATTTTCTTCAGTTTCTTCTTCCAGTGTTATCATTCTCTCGTATTAAATGCTATTTTGCATATAATGCAAATATTTTAATTTTTAGATGTCTTTTTTAACTTACAGTGTATAATATCACACCTACTGTAAACAATTACAGAATAGATTATATTTACATTTCACATTTTGTGCAAACATTACAATATTGAGGTAGCTGAGAAGCACTGGAAACATGAACCACAAAGCATTATAGAGAATGATGTTTATATCACATGAGATTACCCATTACCAACCATTCAAAAAATAGATGTGAGAAACCAGATTTAATAATCCATGAAAAGAAGACAAAAGTAGCATTGATCACTGAAATTGCTATATACAGTGATTACAGTGTCATGCGTACAAAGAGAGAGACACAAAGTAATAAAATACCAGGATTTGCAGCCAGAAACTAGGGCAATGTGGAAGAAGGATACCCGGACAGTTCCAATAGTACTAGCAGAAATGTGTCTCATATAAAAAAAAACAGTCATATTTATATATGCTACAGATACATATAACTCCTTATGAATTGCAGAAGTAGTAAATTCAATTGGGAGTGCTGTGAAGAGTACTTTTGGCTACTATCAATGATTGAAACAAAACTAATTTCATGAACTATAATCATAACTTGACTCAGGAATGGGACCCATTCCCATCATGGTATTAGAAACCAAAAAGACTTGGAGAAATTAAACTGGATAGATAATATAAAAATTGCTATAATTATTTGCTTTTTATTCATGCTTCCTTGGGCACACTGGTCATTTACCGTACATACAGATATTTGCTCTCATAGTCCTAAATATGCATTTTTTTTGCAATTATTTATTAACTGAACATGTATTATACAGTCCAATTTAGCTAGTCTGCATATAATAAAATGCAATTGCTTGTGAAAATAGTTGCAGAGTCCTTGGGAGGTTCAGTGATTCATCAGAAGACATGAGGTATGTGCTTGCTTGTAGTGTTCCACAGATAATAAGGACTTGTAAGCAGAGTGTAGAACTACTCTAAAAAATGGGAGATACCATACATCAGTGAAAATAAGGTAACAGTCGTGCTCCAGATTTTCAAGCAGCCTTTATTAATGCTTAGAGTGGACAAAAAAGTAATAACTGCATTACAAAAAGAATGGCATAACTAATGTTTATGCAGGTTATAATAAAGGGTAAATCTTGCAAAGTATAAATATTCATATAATTTAAACTGCAAAAGCCTGAATGTCACAGGGCCTCGATTTTTTATTGGCATTTAAGCTCTTCCATCTGTTTATTCTTAACTCCCTTAAGTTTTTTTATCTTGCTATTAAACGGCACGTCATTCACTAGATTTCTCTTGCTGACTGGAAACCTGATGTATGGTTGCAGAATATTAAGCAGAAACATTAATTTAGCATTGTTATCTTCATTCACCATTCACTGCCACGTATGTGCTATGCAACCCTGAAACAGCAGTGAAAATAAAGCAGACAGAGATCGGTATCTTTCCCGCTTATAACTGTCTACGTCTCAGAAGTGACATGAGCAGCACTGCTGAACATCTGAGCTCAGTTTCAGTTCTTTTGTGCCTCATTATTGGTCCCATAAATTTACTATCAGCCAGTGATAAACAAATGAGACTGCATGGTGGATTTTACATAGTAGCTGTTTAGCAGCACATACTGTACTATAACAAGAAGTGGAGTTATATGTTACTACATTATAAGTACTAGAAACCCTACTTTAGAAGAAGACCTTCTTGTTATGACACTCAAAACTGCAAAGTATAAAACTATCCAGTGAGTATGGAGAAGGAAAAATACTCCAAAAATAAAAGTTAATAAAGAAATTGCTTCAATCTTCTTCTTCTTTTGGCTTTTCCCAGTTTGGGGTCACCACAGCAGATCATCTGTCCGCTCATGATTGGCAGTGGAGTTTTATAGTGTCAAGTTGCCAGCCCGGCGCCCAACCATCCACAGAAGGCACACACACGCACGCACACACTCTCACCTAGGGCCAATTTAGAGTGCAGAATCCACCCATTACATGTCTTTGGGATGTGGGAGGAAAAGAAACTGCTTCAATAAAGTTACAAAATGTGTGCGTGTGTGTGTGTGTGTGTGTGTGTGTGTGTGTGTGTGTGTGTGTGTGTGTGTGTGTGTGTGTGTGTGTGTGTGTGTGTGTGTGTGCATGTATCCACGCACCCCCACACACATATATGTGTGTGTCTTGTGTGTGTGTGTGTGTGTGTGTGTGTGTGTGTGTGTGTGTGTGTGTGTGTGTGTGTGTGTGTGTGTGTTTGCTTGTGTTGCCTGTCTGTTTGTCCTTTAAGTACACTTAAATTTTCTCAGTTCCAAGGATCACACACATGTCCTTAAATCTAATGGAAATCTATACAAGTGTGTGTAACCAGAAATAAGACTTCTATGTATCATTTAAATATTACAAAGCAAAACTATACCATACCTATGTTCCCTTGGCCTTTCTTCTTCCCACCAAATGTTTTTCTCTTATATATGCAAACAGTTAATTTAACAAGAATTGTATCCATATAAATAACTTCTGCTTGATAAAGGAAAAGTAATCCAAACCCACAGTAAGCATGAAAGAAACTCTGTATGTGACCATTTGGGACATCATTTTAACAGTCTGGGATAGTATAATTCATCTGTGGTGTAGTGGTAATTCTGCAAATCATCTTGATCTGCAACTGAAAGTAATCTACTTAAAAATGACCAGAAAGCCCTATTCTAACTTGCCCAAAATCTGCTTATAGGTGTAAATCTATCATCTACTCTTTAAACCACAAACTCTCAAAGGAAGTATTAACTCAGATTTGCCTCTCTTTTACAACTCTGATGTGCACTGCAATGCTGGACTTGGGAGCCGATGGTGTTCACTGCATTCTCAGTTCTCTTTCTCTCACTCCTTTTTTCTTTGTCTTTTTGCTTTTTTCTCTCTCTCTTTCACCTTCATACACCTGCATAATATCATCTCCCACGGCCCTTTTTCCAGTTGAGTCATGCTGTATCTTCTGATGCATGCTGAGTTAGGAGGAGAAGGTAGGCTCAGAACACCTGAGGTCTTGTCCTTTCTGACTTCTTTTAACACTGATGCTCCTAGCATGTTGACTAAATTCTAGCAGAAGCTTCAATTATTTTTGAGCACTAAAGTAGGGTTACAAGTTGTCCCTCAGAGATCAAAAACATGAAGAGTTTATGATCCCTGGTAACCTTTAAACGATGCTTCTGGCTTTTACAACTCATAACACAATGTTCTCCTTATTTCGAATTGCAGGACACTATTACTGAGTTAGGGCAATTCATTTGCCTAGTATATAACAATTCCTTCTATGATGCAGTCTAACTGTAATATACTTACAAATAATCATTCTGTTGTACTATGTGTCATAAGTATATGCACTGCATATATATGGGGTAGTCAATTCACCACAGCACTCAGAAAGGGAAATCTAGCTAGCAACTTACTGGGAGATAAACAAGCTGTCAAATCTGGTTAACATTGTCCTGAAAAGTGAACCAGGGCTACATGATGAAAGAACTCTAAAGATCATTAACACTGTTTCTTCACAAAAGATGATATTTACTCCACACTAATAGATGAAATTTAGAGACTATTAAGGTGTTTAATCTAGATCTATGACTGAAGTACCAGAGCACATCTAAAAGTAAAAGTGTCCCAAAGTCAGATTATTCATCAGTCTCATGGACACCACATTGTGCAGTATTGCATTCTTTTGTCATGGCAGTTTTCACAAGCAGTTTCACTGAGTTCTTTTATACTGCAAACAATAAAACAGTTGTAATCACTGAAACTGTAGTTTGATGTAAGTGGTTTTAGTGGATCTCTGCTCCCACATGAGGGTAGTAGGTTAAAGACTGACCTTTCTTGGCTGTGTCCGAGTACTATCACTGTAAACACCACCCTTGCAGGACATTAGCATTTGTCTGATGTGGCAACAGTCAAGGTGCTTTTTAACATACTGGCTGTATGCTTCTCTTTTTCTGCAAGCCTAATGATTCTTTGTGTAATTTATTCATCTTACCCTCTTCATGAGCAGGAGACATGTATGCAGCCTTTTCCTTGATTATATTTCCAGTACCACTGTGATCTATTCCACACCACCCTCATGTCCTTTTTATTTAATCATTTGTTCGGTTGCCTTAATGTCTACCATTTTGTAGAGGACAATATTTCCTCCAGTTGTATCTCACGCTTCTTGTAGGTTCATAGGTAAGTGCTAGGTTAGTTACCTTTCCATGACATTTTCAACCCAGCCAATTTTCCTTTTTCTGCTTGAAATATCCTGTCCCATTTGATTATGAATTGGCCTTGCCCATCCCATGATTGATAAGTATATATTACCCTTAATGAGTATAACTGGGCTCACACCATAGAAAATTTGAGGGTACCCATGCATGGCATAAACCATTTAGGAACTGCCTCTATCCATTAATAGTACAGGGAGCAGTCCTGGGGTAAACTTTCTGTTTCCCATCCATAGATCTAAGTTGCACTTAAAAATGGACAGGGATGAAGTTTGTATTATGTGGGAGGGAAATCTGTTTCACAGCCATGGTATCCTCTGTGAGATATACATTTGCCTCCAAACCATTCTATTGATGTTGCTGAAGAGGTTTAGAACTCTAGATTGAGTATTTCTGATGCCATTTGACTTGCTGATGTGCAGTAAATCCATCAATAAAGCGTCGGAGGATGCCTTGCATGCCAGGCACAGGTTAGCTCTTAACAGTCTCTAGGATACTGATTATAGTGACAGAGCTTTGAATTAATCCATGTAGAACATGCTGTTTTGGCCTTGTATCTTTCTAGTAAGGTATCTCTGTGGGCATTCCAGTTGTTGCATGTGTCTGGACAGATACATGTCAAATGTCTGGACAGATACATGTCGAATGGGGCATTATATTCAATGACTGGCCTAATGAGAGCTGAGTAAAAGGGGACAATGGCATTCCTAGAGCTAGACAACATCCCTTTGTTTAGAAGCTGTGCAATATAAAAGGACTCTTACAACAATAGGCCCATGTTGGTCAAAAGGTAGGTCACTGTCTAGTTCCCAAATCCCAAACAACTGGCTCAACTCTTAGAGGCATATTGTCAGTGTGTTAGTTCCCTGGGGTAGATGACTTTCCAGTGGATGCAATAATGCATTTTTGGCATTTAGTTTTATTCCATGATTTTGGCACTAGTTATTTATTTGAGACAAACCTTCCTGCAGGATGGCTACGTCATTTGCAGATTCACTGACTACTCCTAGCTTGTAGTCATCTGCAAAATTAGCCAGCCACAGCCCTTTGGTATTAGCTTTTACTTTAGAAAAATGGATGCCAAGCAGGAGATAGCCTGCTATATTTATATCACAGCTGTGGTTCTTTATGCAGTACAGTTATGTTACTAATAAAATTCATGATGCTGCTGTTCCATGAAAGCCCAATAAATTAGGGTTTTTTAATTTAATCTTATTTTATTTTTTTGTGACTTCACTGGCTCTCTCTCATTGATATACTATCTTTGCCTTTATTCCATTGGCTACTGATAAAAGTCATGATGCTTTTATTCCATAAAACCTAGCAAACAAGATAAATTTTTTTTCTGAGATCATTTCCTTTTATTCAATCTCTTGTTACATCACTATTTTGTCTTTGCTCTTATTCAGTTATCCATCAAACCTCTAACTGCCTGGATGTTCTGTGCAAACAGACTAGAATTCATCTCTGGGTCTATGTTTAGTGATCGAATGGCACATTCACCAAACGGCCATTCAACGAACACAGATCAGCAAACTTGCCATTCAGCAAGAGGCCATATGATCATAAGAAATATCCTTGAATGAGCATAGTTGGCCAACAGACAGGAAACGGCTTAAAGTGCATACTTAATAGTACTGTAGTGATAAGGAAATCTGCCCTTTCCCTACTGTAGTGCAATCTCAGAGTTGGTATATATAATTAGCGGGGGTGGGGAGGGTGCAGTCCCCCACATAAAAATAATTTAGTGAACACAGGACCCTCCTTATGTGGGGGGCTGTACTACCCATACCCCATGCTAATTATATATACCAACTCTGAGATCGCACTACAGTGGGGAAAGGGCAGATTTCCTTATCACTACTGTACCGTTAAGTACATAGTTCGAGCCGTTTCCTGTATGTTGGCCAACTATAATCGTTCAAGGATTTTTCATATGATCATATGGCTTTTCAGTGAATGGCACATTTGCTGATCTGTGTGCGATGAATGGCCATTCAGCAAACATGCCATTTGATTGCTAAACATAGACCCATCTTCTCTACCTTCCACTGGCTTGTTTAAATGCTTGTTAATGAGATACCATAATTCCTATCACTTAATATTTTGATTTCCCTTTCAAAACAGATGCAAGCCATCATACTGTCATGTAGGTCACCAACATTCCTGGCAACTCTTTAGTCCCCTATTATGTCAGTGTTCTGAGCCTTTAACTACTTATTCAGCCATTTTGTGCACTCCATGGATACAACATGCCCTATCCTCACACATCCCAATCACAAAGAGCACCTCAAAGAATGTTACTCTGTGTTTGCTACTTGTCTTAGGACCCTACTCAGTTTTTTAGGCTCCCTCTGCACTACTCTTACCCAGTGTTAGGTCATTTCTCTCTGCATGGATAGTGACAGCCAGTGTTCTACCTTGGTGCATCTACATCTGGGCTATTTGTTCCACATGCCAATGTGTCATGGTACGACAGGTAATTTACCATTTTGCCTCTTCTCACATTAAACCAACCCTGCTGAAAAGGTATGCCTCCCCACAAAGCCTGTGGGATTCTGTACTAACATCTTGCAGGTTTGCACTTTGGAGTTCCCAGCATCCTTCTTGGCATCTGGTTTTGGTGTCTGAGAGAGAGAGAGAAGCTAAACATTTCAGGACAACATAAAAACAGTGGAGTAGAATGCTTGGAACATGTCCCTCTGTTTGGCCATATTCACCCTCCCAATTCCTACTGCATTCCAGTTTTTCCCCATTCTTGGAAACCCGTGGGGTCTCTGATGTACCAGTAGTGGCCTTCAGAGATCTTGACTTGGGGCAGTGACTATTCAGCTCCTGGCTGTAGAGAGGAGACTTATGAGGACATCAGAATCACAATGCTGTACATGTTCAAAAAGCTTTATTGCCTGTTGTATCTCTCTTTCTACACTCACATAAAAGGGAGGTGTGTCAGAAATAACAATATTTCATCATTTTATTGTCAGTTCTTTGTCTTTCTGGGACAGCTTTTTGGTTTTGTTGCTTATAATTCTTATATCCTTCTTGCCATTGTATGCACACCTCTCTGTTCTAGGACCTACAATAAATATTTTCCCTTTTTCTCTATTTGTTTTTTTTTTTTCATTTTATCTTATATTCCCATCCCCCCCCCCCCACTCCCTTCAGTTTCGTAGACAGTCACACAGCTTTACTTTCATTTCCTCTAGTTTAAATTGGTTGAAGCTCCAGCCAGAGAAAATAAACCACTGAAAGCTTCAGCTTCATAAACCATCTAAAAAAATTGTATTTCTGGGGGAGCCAAACCTCATACACTCCAATAAGGGGGCTTTACCCCTTTTACTAATACATACTAACTTCATATTGCTTAACTATGTAGAAAAGACAAAGCATATTAAGTGGCTGGCAGCACATATGTGAAACCACACAAGCAGTTTTTTACATTATTTTTTAACATTAAAAGCAATTGCGGCATTCAGCATTTGGGAATTGAATTCACCGAGTTTAACCCTCGTCCAGTTTACATTGTAGAGGTCTTATGCTATAGAACCTATGGCTTTACAGACAGCACACTCACCTTTTGTGCTGGTGGATCAGAACACTGTGGGTTTAATTCCCATGCCTGCTGTTTGAGTTCATTTTTGCACTATCGATAATGCAGAGCAGTAGGGAGAGTTCTGCACTCCTGAATGTGCCAGCCTTCAGATAAGTTGTTAAATCCAGCTGCGATCTGTCTGAGTTGGTGGGAGCTTAAGTGGATGTAAAATATCCCCATGGCAGTTATCAAAAGAAGTCGAGTGGAAGTTCCAAGTACCCTGGTCAGATTCCCTCTACTCTGAATTCTGTCTCAAGTCTTATCTGAAAAGAGATGGTTGACTTAGTGACACTAACCCCGTCAACAAAGTCTAAGTAAATAAATGTAAGTCAGCTGACAAACTGCACTCTTAATGCTCACATCAGTGTTAACATAATGTGCATATTACGTATGTCCCTTCTACTCTTAAATAGACAGTATAGTTCAGCTTTTACACAACTCTTCTGTCATTTGGTCCATTGTTGACTAGCTTTCAAGTTATATTTCCTTTACTAGCTAGCCAGTTAATAAACTTGTAAAACTAGCTATGCCTCAAATTCAGTTTTAAATGCAACCAGAAGGAAATTATTTAGTATTTGTGTGGTATTACTACTGCACATTCAAATACTTCATTCCCTATGCCCACATTTCAATAATTTTTAAGACGGTTAATTTGAAAACAGAGAGGCATATCCTAATGCACACTACCTAAAAGTGTTCTTCATTGGATGATCTTGTTGTCAGGGAAGACTCCTTAACAATGCTGTCGCAGCATTGCTTAATACTTAATGCTTTCTGATGTCCAACTGAATGTTACAACTGCTTGATTACTAATGTTTACTAATATTTAACTATAATCAATTTATATTCACATTCTAAATATTTGAATAAGCTATGTCATTTTTCTAACTGTAATTACTTTTCTTACCTTTTCTTTTAGCTTGTGGCTGAAAATAACCTTCTAGAATCCATTCCCCTACCTCTACGATCCCATTTTCTTCATACTATACCCATGAAGATTCTACCCACACCATCGTCTTCATCTTCCTCAGCTTCTTTTCACTCTGCTTTAACTTTTCATTCTCTTCTGCTTTCTTTTCTCTGTACACGTAATTGCATATACCGTACGTATCGAACATATACGTAGTATGTATGCTGCATTTTGAGTCATTTGTGTAATGTTTAGTTGACTGGAAAATAAGCATACTAGTGCCAGTGTTCAAAAACAAAAGGGACATTCACAAATGTAAGCAACATAGAGGTATCAGACTCTATCACACTGCATGAAAGTTCTCGAGAGGTGACTGATAAATGAATACACAGATTAGTAGAAAGTAAGATGGGAAATGAACAGTTTGGATTCAGATCAGGATGCAGTACAACCATCCTGATGGTTGCAGTGAGACAGATGCTTGAGAAGAAGCTAGAAATAAGGAAAGAGTCCAACAGGGCATTCCTAGACTTAGAGAAAGCATTTGACAAGGTCCCAAGAAAGCTGATTTGGGCAGTCCTGCCTTAGTTCAAAGTCCCAGAAACACTGTTTAGATTAGAGCAAGGTATGTGCAAGGACCCAATGGCTCAAGAATGAATAGTGTTTAGTCTTACAGAGGGGTTCCTAGTGGGAGTGGGTGTGCATCAGTGTTCAGCTCTGAGCCCACAGCTGTTCATACTAGTGATGGACTATATTAGCAAACAAGTTGGAGGGGACAGGTCAGTAAAGGTGCTGTTTGATGTGGTATTACAAGCAGACTCTAAGCAAGATCTTCAGCAAATGATAGGGGCATGGAATGTAAAACTGAAGGCTCATGGGATAAAACTGAGTATGGATAAGACAGTTGCCATGGCAGCAAATGAGGGAAAACAGAAGAAGATTAAAACTGAGATAGAAGAGAGAACAGTGGAACAGGTTAACAGCTTCAAGTATCTGGGAGGGGTGGTTGAAGAGAAGGTAAGTCTGAATGAAGAGGTGAAAGTTAGACTCAGAGGGGCCGCAGCCAACTGGCACAGACTGTCAGGGGTAGTGTATGACAGAAGAATGCCAATGAGGCTGAAAAGTAATGTGTACAAGATAGTGCTGTGACCAGTATTACTGTATGGTACAGAAATCTGGACAGTAAAGGCAGAACAGTTGAAGAAGCTAGAGGTGATGGTAACGAAGTGCCTGAGAGCCATGGTAGGATGCACACTGTGGGACAGACGAAGAAATGAGGACATAAGAGCAGTAGCCAAAGGAGCTCCAGTTACATAAAAAGTCAAAGAGAACAGATTATGGTGGCTCAGGCACATGTGCAGGAAAGCAGAAGACAATCTGGTAAGGATGATTTGGGACAGACGGGAAGAAGGCCGAAGGAAACGAGAACATCCAGCAAAGAGGAGGATGGATTGTGTGAGAGAAGACCTGCAACAGTCAGGCATGAGTGTTGAAGAATGTAGGAGAGTGACATTGACTAGGGAGAGATGGTGACGAGACACTCCAACCCCATGTAGAAAATGAGACAAAGGGAGTTTATGATGATGATGATGATGATAAGAATGCTTTGTTATATCCCTAACAACAAAACATTTTTAACTTCACATTACCACATATGCATCCATCTGAAAATGTCAGCATTATCTTATATCCATTGTATTCTTCCAGGATTTTAACAGATAAGAATACATATGTAAAATAAAACAAACCCATTACCCAAGTTACAAAATAATACATACATATCTAATTAAATAAAATAAACCCATGGTGAGTGACCTCAGAGACAAGTGCATAGCCAGACATATGCACTTACACCACAGTGCATATTTTTTTAAATCATTTTATTTTTTTGCTATAAGATGTGTTAAATTTTAAATTTGCAGAAGCTATAACTTATTTGCCACTGTTTTATTTTATGAAATTAGACATCTTATTACTTAAAAAAATGTATAGCTAGCAAAAGCATTTTTGCTTTAAACCTGCCATTTTATTTTATTTATTTATTATTTCTGAATTTTACATTGTATTTATTTATGTAGTGTTTTCCCTATTGAACAAAAGGTATGTTGTTGAGAAATTTGCACTGTCTGAGCAGGGGAGGGATGCTACTTTTTGGGGTACACTATGTTCTCTAAATTGATGTATAAATCAATGTACAGTTCCAAGAATCCTAAAGATCCTGGCAGTGTTCCTACTTGGAATTAAGATTACGCAGGCAGGTCCAGTCCACTGTTTATGAATATAGATATTTTTGATGCCTAACAAATGTAATTTTGTGACATCTGTAAATGCTATTTTGAAAACTTGTTTCAAAAAACTGAAACAGCATTCACACAATGTTCACAAGACATCCAAAAATAGACAGTACCAAGCAGTCTATAAAAAGCATGTCTCTTGTTTTCTGCCGAATGTGGATCTGTTACATGTCATGTTCTGTAAGAGACAGCAGTCATTTCTGGCTAAACAAATATCGTTATTTATTTATTTAATATTTATTTATTTATTTATTTATGTATGTATGTACATTTGGTCTGCAGTAGTAAAGCAGAGAAATGGGGACATTTGCAGTACCAGTCGCCTGCAACTGTAGGGAAAAGTGCATTTTCTAAGACACGTACAGCTCTGCAATTGGAACAGGCAGAGTTTTGAGAAATGAATGAATGAATGAATGAATGTGTAAATGGTGTGGGGAGATGTGATTCCTTCTCCACAATTGAAGGAGAAAAACAGAAACATTGCACATGCTGGAAAGTGCTAACATTACTTAGTTTAAAAAGCCTTTTCATCTGACCATGAAAGCACCACCAGGGCCTCAAATGGCCAGACGTGTTCTATTAATAGCATCTAAATAACAGCTTATTCAGTCATACTGCAGTTTAATAAGGAATCCATTTTGCTTGACCTGCTCCATTAACATTTCCATCAATTAGTGCCTGAACAAAGTTCCTGCAATTGTCTGTTTAGTTCTATGTATGTATTACTTAAGACAATTTGCAGGTCTGCATACTGTCAAACTTTCTATTTATCATACCAAGAAAGAGACTCATCCGTCTGGAAGCCAGGTTGTCTGACATTTAGTTACAAACATAAAGATGGAGTGTGATAAAATATATACCTCAAGAAAGTAGTCTTGCAGATATTTGTTCAGACATTCTACAAACATTCTTAACCAAGTCTCTCACAAATCATGTCACAGAAGCCTAATCCACATAAAACTTCAAAAATCATTCATAAAGTAGTACCAACATATCCTGGGATGATAAACCAGTGAATTATATGTGGGAGGCTCTAGGTTTTGTGCTACATATTTGCAATTATTTTTTATCAGCATTTATACTAGTTTCAAAATGACGTGTATTTATGCCTTACCACCACTCGTGCTTTATTCATCTAGATTTGGTAAAGAGCTTAAAATAGCCAAAGCATGGATATAGCAGAAAGCATGACATATATTCAAGACGTCTTAAATGGATTTTGTTAATCTTTGCTAACTAGGCAAGACCTATTGGATAGGAATGCTTGTATGATAAGTAATTAAAGTACTTTTGTGTCTACTTAATTAATCTGGTCAATCACATAGCATGCAAGGATTTAAATGCAAATTGCCAGAATGTGTCTTATTTGCATGTCATGCCCTTCTTTGTAAGATACAGTGTCTGATAAAAAATATCAATCTATATTTAAAAATTCTTCTAGTTCTTTTTCAACCAGAGACCAAATTTGTTGGCAAACAGTGTCATCTAATTAACAGAATAGCAGTTTAGCAAAACTGGATTTACTAAAGCCAGTTTACCGTACCTCAGATTATAGCACTTCTCTGCATGCCTGTCATTTTTGCAATGTCCTTGATCATTTATAACCATCAAACGGATTATGCAATTTGCAAATCAGTATATATGGCAAACTCCTCAAAGAAACCACTAGACATGTACATCAGTTATGTTTGGGGGAGGGGTCTGAGCTACTTGTCAACATTCAAAGCAGGTTACTGTGAAGGCGGTAGTTAAGGTGGGAGAGATCACTATTAAATGTACAGCCAATATTCTTAGAAAACAATGTGTGCAAGACGTTATTTCCAAAGCTGCCATTATAATGGAACAAAGCCAAGAGACGCTAGTACTTTTCTGCCAGATTAGGTCTGAATGATGTCTGCAAACTGTTCAAGAATGATGCAGTATTAGAAAGGTACATTTTATTCATTCCATGATGCTAAAAGCTAAGGTTTTCCATTATAGTATAATCTGTCTCATTCCATTAACCCCTTTCTGTTGTCAGTTACATTTTAAGTATATGATTTGCCAATGCAAAATTCCAGTTCCAAAGCAGGAAACAGCACACTTGTTAATTTGCATCAAGTTCGCAAGTCTTATGTGCCACTTCCTTACTTCTATCCTCAGGCTACTGAAGGTCTGATTGGTCAAGACAAAAACAGATGCTGCAGATGTAAAACACCAAGACTAGATAACTGTCAAAACAGAGGAGTATTGACGTCAAACATTCCTAGTAGTAAACTCTTTTCAAAGGAACATAAAGCTTGGCATACGTAGAACTAAGCATTTTTCACAGATGGAAGCCAGTTTTTGGACAGACTCATTGTGCCGTATTAGCATAGACACAGTGGATCACTGGGTATTCTGTATGGCATATCCTGGACAGGAAGACAGCTAGACATCTAGATCAGGGTTATATGTGTGTGAGGGGTCTGCATCACTTGCAAAGGTTCAAAAAAGATTGCTTTGAAGGTAGTAGGAACAGATCTCTGATGTAGGACTAAGTGGAGAGGCCAGTCACTGTTCTGCCATTAGAGGGACAGTTGTAGAATACATTCACTGATGGTCCCTTCAGTGGTGGAACCCCACCTCAGATAGGATGCACACTGTAGGCTGGTAGGCAAGCACATATTACTGCCAGGATATGTGTGTGTGTGTGTGTGTGTGTGTGTGTGTGTGTGTGTGTGTGTGTGTGTGTGTGTGTGTGTGTGTGTGTGTGTGTATATATATATCTATATATATATATATCTATATATATATATATATATAGATATATATAGATATATAAGTGCATAGAAAGATGTGTCTGGAGTGTTTCTCCCTGGGCCTCTATTGAAAATTATCTTTGTTCCAAGATGGACTTTTCTGGTAAACAAATGTTAAGTAAATAGAAATTATATATATATATATATATATATATATATAGAGAGAGAGAGAGAGAGAGAGATGGGGGTTACCTAAGCTGATGTAAAGCTAATAATACTGACAATGAAAAATATCTAATACAAGTATGTACAACACAAAATATTGACAATATTATAGCAGGGAAGAGTATATGCCCTTTCCCCACTGTAGTGCAATCTCGGAGTTGGTATGTTTAAGTAGAAGTGGGGGGGTGTAGTGTTCAGTTATGTTACAATCCAGGGCTCTTATGAAGAACAAAATGCAATGTCAACAACATTTAACAACAACCTTCTCTTGAATAAGAATATCCATGTTATAATTACTGAGATTATACAAGAAATGTTTTCCAATCTTGATACATCAGACATTCCATATGATGTTCAATGGGCTGCTTGTAAGGCAAACCTTAGAGGAGAGTTAATTAGCAAGGCTTCTTATCTTAAAAAAACAGTATAGAAATAAAGAATCCTTGTTAAAACTAAAAATCCAAACTTTAGAAAACCAGCACAGATTGAATCCTGATTCTTCTATATATGTACAAATTTGTGAATTCCAAAAAGAACTTTTACTACTACACCAACATAATCTCTCTATAATAGAACAAAGGCTCTTAGCTACTTATTCTGAATGGGCTCATGTCCCCTCTAAAGTTCTCGCCAGAATAATTAAAAATAATCAGTCCTTACCTAGAATAGCACCCATACACTATAACAACAAGATATATAATACGGACTTAGAAATTATGCATCTTTTCACTACCTTGTTTTCAGATGTATACTCTAAAGAGCCTGACCCTATGACTACACAGCATATTGAAAGTTTTATATCTTCCATTAAATTCCCACTACTGAATGATCAACAAAGGAAAACACTATCGGCCCCTTTGAGATCTCAAGAAATTTCAGAAGCCATTGACAAGATTAAAACTAATAAATCCCCAGGTCCGGATGGATTTACACCAGAATTTTATAAGACTCACAAGTCAATTCTTGTACCTTTTCTTCTTAAAGTTTGTAACTACATAAAAATAAATGGTATATCAGATTTACATTGGAATGTCTCAAAAACCATATTAATTCTAAAAAATAATAAAGACAAAACAGATCCTAATAATTATAGACCTTAATTAATATTGACATTAAAATTTTAGCCTCGTTATTAGCTGAGGGATTGAAAAAAGTCCTAACATCATTAATTTCCCCAGACCAATCAGGCTTTATGTCCCACAGGCATGTATGGGACAATACTTTATCTCTAGATGCCTTTATACACTTCGCAAAAAAAGATAGAAATCCTATATATGCACTGATCCTTGACGCTTCGAAAGCTTTTGACAGAGTAAATTGGGACTTTCTTTTTCGTGCTATGTCTTGCTTTAAAATACCTAATACTTTTATTGATTTTATTAAAGTTTTATATAAGGATTCTTACACCTTTCTTCATATCAATAGAAATGCCTCTAAGATTATAAAAATCACTAATGGTACGAGACAGGGATGCCCATTATCTCCTTTTCTTTTTAACCTATACTTAGAGCCAATGTTATTATATATAACACAAAACACTTTTCACAAGATTCCCAAAATTTTAAATACTGAGGTGCCCTTTTCTGCATTTGCGGATGACTTGGTGATATACCTCCAAACACCTAGTACAGACCTTGTGAAAATAATCAATATTATTAATAAATTTTCACAGGCCTCTGATTATCAGGTGAACTCTCATAAAACTTTCATCTTTCCTATAAATCCATCTGCCCATAAACCTCACATATTTTCAGATTCCCCTTTTTCTTTCACCTATGCAATTAAATACCTAGGTACTCAAATTGAGCATAATGGTCTTTCTACATTTCAAAATAATATTCACAGAGTATGGTCATTAATAGTTTTAGATTTACATAGATGGGAATTACTTAATATATCACTCTTATCCAAAGCAGCGATAGTCAAAATGAATATACTCCCTAGACTCCTATTTCAATTTAAAGGACAACCGCACCCTCAGACTCAAAAAAAACATATTTATTTCATCATGGTTAGGGTTTTCCTACATTTTAACAGCACTCTGGGACTATTTAGAGCTTTTTAGATATTTTTATATGCAATTTCTGACTCTGACCACATGGGGGCTGGCATTTTGAAATAATTCAGACTGTTTACTCTGCCTCTAAGTATCCCAGAATGCATTGTTTGTCTCCAAAAATTGCATCAGATCTGCCACGTTTTCCCTTAAACTGCTGTCACTTCATTGACTTAACAGGCATTCACTGCTGTCTTAAAGTCCCCTACTTTTGGTTAAAATGTTATCCTTTTTCAATGATTACTTCAAACACAAGCAGTGCAAATGCTACAGAACAGAACTGGAAAGTGCATTTTATTGCATTTGTTTCTTAGAAATGCTAACTTGCTTTCTTTTGTGAAGGCTGAAATCTAGTTCTTCAAGGCATCTCCCCTCCCACTTCACACCTACCTTCCCTAGCTGTCAAAGAGCTAAGGGTAATTTGACCCATTATCTGCATGTGATTGACAGCTCAAGCAGGTGATCAGAGTAATGTACTGTTTTCTTGTCAGCCTTTCCCTCCTTACAGTGGGACACTTTTTTGTTGCACTCCTACTGTCAAATTTAGAACCAAGCTACATAGCACTGGGAATAATCACCGTTTTGCAAAGCATCAAACTCCCACTTATTTTTCCGTTCCCGTTTGGTTAAATAGCTAACAAATGACACACTATAAACATTAAATATTTCACAGACTTGCATGACAGCACCAACATGTATTTTTAAGGCATAATTTTAAAAAATTACGGTATTGCATACTTCTTGTAATCTGATGTAGTGTTGTCGATTAATTGTGACAGACATCTGCTTCTTATGTAAAAACATACAATTAATGTATACGCATGGTTATTGCAAATTTATGCTCTTAGATTTTGCAGCTGTTACTGTGCTTCTGCCTGTACTTTGTCACATATCGGTAGGGCAATGTAAAGCAATATGACAATACAAAAACAAAGTTTACAAAATTTAGAAATTATATCCAAAAATGACACGCACCCACACTCACTCATTCACCCACACTCACTCACTCACTCACCCACTCACCTCACCACACTCACCCACACTCAATTCACTCACCCACCACACTCACTCACCACCCACCACACTCACTCTCACCACACTCACCACTCACTCTGACACCTCACTCACCACCCACACACACCACCCACACTCATCCACCCACACTCACCACACTCACCCTCATCCACCACACCTCACTCACACTCACCCACACTCACTCACACTCACCCACACTCACTCACACTCACCCACACTCACCCACACTCACTCACCACACCCACCCACATTCAACTCACTCACCCACCACACCCACCCACATTCAACTCACTCACCCACCCACATTCAGCTCACTCACCCAACCTCACTCACCCACCACACCCACTCACCCACCACACCCACTCACCCACCACCCTCACCCACCACACCTCACTCACTCACCCACATTCACTCACCCACACTCACCACCCACCACCCTCACCACACTCACCCACCACACTCACCCACACTCAACCACTCACCCACACTCAACCACTCACCCACACTCAACCACTCACTCACCCACCACACTCACTCACTCACCCACCCACCCTCACTCACCCACCCACACTCACTCACCCACCCACAATCACTCACCCACCCTCACCGACACCCACTCAATACACTCACTCACCACCCTCACTGAATCACCACCCACCTACACTCAACTCACCACCCACACTCACTACACTCACTCACCACCCACCACACTCACCTACACCCACTCACCCACCCCACTCACTCACCCACACTCACCCTCACCTACCCACACACCACACTCATTCACCCACCCACACACCACACTCATTTACCCACCCACACACCACACTCACTCACCCACCCACACACCGCACTCACTCACCCACCCACACACCGCACTCACTCACCCACACACCACACTCACTCACTCACCCACACACCACACTCACCCCCCACTCTCACACACTCACTCAACTCACACACCACACTCACTCAACTCACACACATAACCACGTTTGTTTGGCAACACCAAGAATGACCCCAGGCCTTTGTCCGAGGAATGCACGAGTAATTATGTACTTTGGCTGTGCAGACATCAGCAACAGAAACACATGCCTATACAGATCTTACACATCAAGCCGCTCCATTCAAATTGTACATGAAATTCACCCATTGAACAGTTTTCCACCTACAGCATTATTTAAGTACTTTAATCCAACACTAGTGAGCCCTACTTTACACAGCCAGTAAACCTGTCCACAGATTCAGCTTCGACAGCACAGTCCAATAAACTGTCTACTGTACATTAGTGTTAACATAGGAATTTCCAGTTCTTATCAGCATAACCACATACACAATCTTCCACCTCAGACCTTTCATGAAGGATGTTTTATTTTTAAACTTTCATCCTTCCCACTTTAGGGGTCTTACATAAATCCCAGCAAAAAGGAGACCTGTAAACTGCAATCACCCTGATCCAAATCCATCCAAACATGGCTGCAAAACTAAAGGTGTTACGGTTTTGAGGGGAGGGTTAAGCAACCATGCCTACACCACCTGGGAACAATCAAATTCTTCCTGTCTTTATAACTACACAGTTCCACAACCACAGGGAAAAAATTACCCAGCAAAGGCACACCAGTACCTAATGGAATTGTGACAATTCAACACTAAATCATAAATCACAAAACAGACTATCAATTCAGTATATGAAGAACATACCAGTATAGTGTATTTAAAGTTACATCTAACTACCAGATTGTGCTGGGACAGCTTTAGAGATAAAAGTGGTTTTGTAAAATTCAGCAGATACTGGCAGAGTGCCCTTTATCACACAAACGTGCACACACTTTCCCCTTATCACACAGATGCACACACACTTGCGTATCACACAGACACAAAGTTTGTTTGGCAACAGCTAAAATGACCCAAGGGCTTCTTTCTTCTGATAGCAGTCTGTTAACTATAGGTTCATAGGTTGGTACTAGGCTTTCGGCCCTAGGGCTTATACAAGCCTAGCCATAACAATTCCCTGGCTATTACTTCCACACTATTTTCTACCCTGGACCCCTGTCTAGCAGGGTGAGTGACGTAATCCCCGGGGTTAATTTCTTTCTCCCATCCAATCGTCAATGTTTGTTTGAAGAGGGCCAAAGAGACGGTCTGCTTGACATGTATGGGCAGTCTATTCAAGAGTCTGGGCAGTCTCTGAGTCAGGAAACTATCCCTCCAGCATTTGTTTATTGTGATGACAAGGTTTAGATCCCTGGAGCATGTAGCTCTGAAGGATTGGGATTTCTTTAAGTGTAGCATGTCCCAGAATGGGTACATGTTTTTTCCCAAACGGGATAACTATACATTTCTTGGCACTGAGTTTGGGCCCATGGCTCTGGCACCAAGCATCTGTTTCTGTAAGGCCCTTTTCTAGAGTATCCACAACATTTGGGGATTCAATAATGGCTCCCAGTTTGCAGTCATCTGTGAACTTTGTTAGCCAGAATCCCTAAGTGTTGGCCTGTACTTTAGAGAAGTAGATGCCAAACAAGAGCGGTCCCAGGACTGACCACTGAGGTACTCTGACTTGTCAGAAGCTGGATTTGGAGTGGGCTACTTTTACAGGGTGGGTTCTGTCAGTAAGCCATTTGACAACCCATCGAGTGACGTAGGGATTAATGCCCAGCTTAGTAAGCATTCATACACATACACTCACACAGACACACACTTGCCATTTGCTTACATTTTCACACACACACACACACACACACACACACACACACACACACACACACACACACACACACACACACACACACACACACTTGCCCTTGCTTGCATTCACACACACACACACACACACACACACACACACACACACACACACACACACTTTCCCCTTGCTTGTATTCACACACACCTGCCCCTTGCTTGTATTCACATGCACACACACACACACACACACACACACACACACACACACACACACACTTGCCCCTTGCTTGCATTCACACACACTTGCCCCTTGCTTGCATACACACACACTTGCCCCTTGCTTGCATTCACATACACACACACGCACTTGTGGCTTTAAAACACAAGAACAAGTATGACGGTCATAGTCCATGATACCTCACTGGACTATATGAAGAGGGACATAGAGCTCTCTGAATACATGTGTCCCAGGTGGGTATGAATCTAGCCTTGAGTCGCATCCTGCCTTCAGCAATGATTATACGACAGGACCAGCAAAAATTACCTACTTCAACAAATGGCTTAGTTTCTGGTGTAAATCATTCAAATCACACAACGGCCAGCAAGTAATGTTCCAAAAAGTATTTTATTGATAAAGTACACATAGGATATAAAAATATATCCTGCTCCAGACCGGTTTCGGTTCCCCTTCTTCAGTGGAGCAAAGACAAATGGATAAAAAGCCAACAACAGCACCTGATACCATTTATAGTATCAGTCAAATCAATCATCCAATCAAAATGCAACTTGTCAAACTGAATGAGACCAGCACCCCATATAGTGATCTTCAGATCTGTGAAGACACCAAATAATGTGTAAACACATATACATAAACAAATGAAAATAGTATATGAAAAAACCTTTCATAGTGACATGGCTAAATAAAAAAACAAAAAAACACATACCTAGATATAAAAACTAAATATGATGTTAAGGAACATCAATCAGACCAAATGACCAATGTCAGATCTGTGTGAAGCAAGAAATTATTTATATATTGGATGATCAGCATAAATAATATGAATGGCCTACATCAGTAACAACATCTATATGTTAGTTTCTGGTGTCACAACAAGGGGATTAAATCTCTGACAGCTTGGGTAGACATAACCGACAAGCCACTATGCTTTTCAAGAGATGGTTTGCACTTATCACCACTTGGCTTCTGAATATTGACAAAAACTTTGTCAACATAGTGCCTTTTTTAGGATATGCCAAGTTAAGCCCGCCAACATAATAAAAATCAGTCAGAAATACCTAAAGGTGCTGCTTCTCAATGCTAGTAGTTTAAATATAAAAAAATATTACCTAGAAGCACTCCTTACCCTAGAAAATTCACACACATATATGCAGTCACAGAAACATAGTTCAGAACCATAGTAATCACTCTGGCTATTAGTCTACAGTGCCTTTCATACATTTTGATCCCCCCCAGCTCTGAATAAAACATATGGAGGAGGTGTTTCAATGTTTTAAAGCACTAATTCAATGCTATACTGGTCCAAAAACATGACTGAATTGAGCTGCTGCTTGCCCAACTAACCCA
This sequence comes from Protopterus annectens, assembly GCF_019279795.1. Classification (NCBI taxonomy): domain Eukaryota; kingdom Metazoa; phylum Chordata; order Ceratodontiformes; family Protopteridae; genus Protopterus; species Protopterus annectens. The sequence continues at coordinate 424,288,959 of NC_056744.1, read as the reverse complement.
CAGGTGTGAACCACCATCATATCCTTGCATAACAGTGGTACTAAAAATAGACACAGGAATGTTTAGAGGAGATGCATTAAACACGTTATAAAGCTAAACAAGGAGCAAGATTAAACCATACAGCCCTGAAATCAAGTTAGTATCTAATCATACTGCCTATGCTGATAAAGCAATTTCAATGTCCATAACTGAAAAATCTGGCACGGTACAATTAACACCACTAAAGCTACTGATGTGTTACAGTAAGACAATCTAGCACACCTGAGCGAACGGTCAGTTTGTACAAGACCAGTGTTATTGCAAAATATCAATGCTAATAATACATATAAGTGGAAACAAATGTGTGCCGCTGATGAAATTATATAGTATTCTCCATTCATAAAGAATGCTCCTGCTACACTGACTCAGCAGAAAGTACAGTTGTGTACCTACCATAAATGTAGATGTTAGAGTGTATTCACTGCTGCAGTCATTACTCTTGTGTTATCCTGCTGGCAGGCTACCCGCAGTCGTCCTGAATTGCAAAGTCTTGGTCCAGCATCAGTTGCTGTCACCTCTTCCCTGACGTCAGTGCGCCAGGGGTATAAAAGATGCAGCCAATGCCATTTTCTTCAGTTTTTCTTGCCCCAGATGTCAGGTGCCCCCAAAAGGGTAGGCTAAAAATTATGCCAATAAACATGCATGCACTAAGGTAATCATTTCCTTCATCTACAAGCAAATACACCACATAGGTTGTATAGAATAGAGAAGTACAGATAAGACCCAGCAAAACAAAGGGGGATGGTGGGAGGGTAACCTGGACTGCAACAGTGAATACACTCGAACATCTACATTTATGGTAGGTACACAACTGTACGATGTTCATCGTGTTTCACTGTTGCAGTCATTACTCTTGGGTTGAATCCCAAAGCTGAGGATGGGTGGCTGGGGCTAAATAGGATTAGGAGAGGCTATGAGGCCCTGCAGAACTGCAGTGGCAAAGCCTGCTCTGGATTTAGAGTAGAGAGGTAAGTGGTAGTGCTTTGTAAAGGTGTGCACCGAACTCCAAGTTGCAGCTTCTAAGATATCTTTGGTTGGTACTCCTCTGAGGAAGGCTGCTGCTCTGGTTGAATGTGGCCTAATGTCCTTAGGCACTGATTTGCCATGTTGTGAATAGCAGAAATGAATGCAATGGCCTATCCATTTTGAAATGGTCTGTTTTGAGATAGCCTTTCCTTGTGATCCTGCAGCATATGCCACTAAAGGTTGCTGAGTCTTTCTGAAAGCTTTAGCTCTGTCCAAGTAGAAGCGTAGCTGTCTGTGCATGTCCAAAGAATGCAGAAGTCTCTCCCCCTTGTTCTGTGGGTTTGGATAAAAGGTAGGCAAGTGAATGGTTTGGTTAAGGGCCACACTGGACACCACCTTAGGTATAAATCTCGGGTTTGTCCTCAGAGAAACCCTGTCTGGATGGAAAATGATAAAAGGTTCCACAGCCATAAGTGCCTGTAACTCCAAGACTCATCATGCAGAGGTCATTGCTAGGAGCAGAGCTGTTTTCCAGGATAAGAATTTTATATCAGCTGTTGAGGCTGGCTCAAAAGGAGGCAGTGTGAGTTTTTCCAAGACATAATTGAGGTCCCATGCAGGTATTGGTGCTCTCCTTGGAGGTCTTATGTTTTTGGCCCGTCTGAGGTACTGCCTTATTAAAGAATGAGAACAGATAGGTGGTTATATATTGTAATGGGCTGAAATGGCAGAGGCATGGATCTTAATTGATGAAAAGGATAGGTCTCTGTCCAGCATCTCAGTTAAGTATTGTAAAATCTGAGGAATGTTTGGAACAAACATGTCAATTCCTTGTGCCTGGTTCCAAGCACAGAATCTCTTCCATTTTTCTGCATAAGATTTTCTGGTACTGGGCCTCCTGGCCTCCAAAATAACATCCATCACAGCTTTGGAGAGAGGAGTGTTCTGAATGGCTACATTATCCGCCATGCTGCCAGATTTAAGGTCCTGAGTTGGCTGTGCAGGATCTGATTGTTTTGTTGGGTCAGTAAGTGAGAAATCTGAGGCAATGTCCAGGCTGGACCTTGAGACAAGTTCTTTAGGATTGGGTACCAGTGCTGGCGTGGCCAGTCTGGGGCAATCAGTATCATTTTTGGCTTCTCTTGTCTGACCTCTAGGAGTACCTTGGGGAGGAGAGGCAGTGGAGGAAAGGCATATACGGTTAGGTTTTTCCAGCTGAAGGGTAAGGCATCCACTTTCCATTTTTGCTTGTGATAAGTCCTTGTGCAGAATCTCTGTAGTTGGCAGTTGTGAGGGGAGGCAAATAGATCTATGTCTGGGCATCCCCATTTCCTTGTTATCATGCTGAAGACTTGTGGATCCAGTTTCCACTAGTGGGGATCCATGAGGTTTCTGCTTAGTTCGTCTGCCAGAGTATTTATCTTTCCTGGCAGGAATTGTGTTTGCAGGTGAACTTGATAAGTCAATGCTGTGTCCCACAAAGTCATGGCTTGTCTGTAGAGGGGGTAGGAATGTGTGCCTCCTTGCTTTTATGTACCTCATGACTGTAGTATTGTCCATCTTTATCAGTAGTTGTCCTGGATGAAGTAGATTCTTGAAAGCTGTCAGGGCATTTTGAACAGCTAGCATCTGTTTTTGATTGATATGAAGATGCATCTGGCTTGCGGGCCATGTGCCCTGAATACATTTTTCTGCCGTGTGGGGCCCCCAGGCATAATTTGATGCATCCGTTGTTAGTGTGAATGGCTGTCCCTTGTTGTGGTGACAGGCCTGTGCCCACCATCAAAACTCCTGTTGCAGGCAGGGAATGAGGGTAATTAATGTTTCCAGGCTGTGGCAATGTTGAGTCCAAACACTTTTTAGATACCATTGTAGTTTCCTCATATGCAGTCTGGCATATGGAATTAGCAGAATGCAGGATGCCATGAAGCCCAAAGGCTGCAGAATTTTTCTTGCAGATAACTGGGTCTTTGTTGCCAACATTTTGAAGAAGTCAGTTGCTTTTGTTTGTCTGGCGTGAGATAAGCCATCTGGGCAGTTGTATTTAAGCTTGTACCCAGGAATAATATCTCTTGAGAGGGTACTAGTTTTGATTTATTTTCGTTTACTGTGTACCCTAGGCAAAATAGTAATCTTTTTACAAATGCCAGATGCATTAGTAGAATGTCCTTGTTCTCTGCTTGAATAAGGCAGTCATCCAAGTAAGGATATATTTGAATTCCTCTTTGTCTGCAAAATGCAATTACTGGTGCCAGGCATTTTGTGAAGACCCTGGGCACAGTAGATAAGCCAAAGGGCAGTGCAGAGAATTGGTAGTGCACTGAACCAGCTATGAATCTGAGGTATCTTCTGCAAGATTGTCCGATTGGGACATGCAGGTATGCCTCTTTTAGGTCCAAAGTTACAAGCCAAGCCTTCTTGCACAGCATGGGCAGAAGCTGCTGCAGAGTCAACATTTTGAATTTTGGAATGTCCAGAAATGTGTTTAGAATAGACAGGTCCAGTATTGGTCTCCAGGCTTTGTCCTTTCTGGGTACCAAGAGAAGTCTCGAATAAAATCCTTGTCCCTGCTCTTGCTGTGGTACTCGCTGAATGGCCCTCATGTCCATGAGGGATGAAACTTGCTTTTGTGCCTCTGCCCATTGATTGTGTGGCAGGTCTGGCATACCTTTTGCCCTTGGCAGGGTGTGAAAGTGGAACCTGTAGCCCTGAGACACTATATTCAAGACCCATTTGTCCTGGGTGATTATATGCCAATTTTGTGAAAAAAGTGCTAGTTTGCCCCCCTAAGGGGGCTGCCAAAAGATAAGTGCTTGGTGCTGGCAGAGGAAAGTCATTGGGACCGTTTCCTGTATGGCTGTGATTTGTCTTCTCCGCTTTTGGAGGTAGAAGCACCCCATTGTTTAGGCCTGTATGAACCTTGAGGCTGGGGTCTGCCTCTGGGGCATCTGTATCTGCCTCTTTGTGGCCTGTCTGACACTGGAAAGGACCAGTTATTTGTGGGCCAGTTCCTGCTAAATCTAGGTGGCTGCACCTGTAAGAAATCCTTAACTGTCTGCATAGATTTTGCTTTGTCCTCCATTTTCTTCAACACCTCTTCTGCTTTAACACCAAACAAAGTATCATGCTGTAATGGAGCATCTAATAATTTTTCTTTAACATGATCAGGCAGATTCTGTTCCTTTAACCAAGCATGCCTCCTAATGACAGAACCCGTAACAGCAGCCCTGCAAGAGGCCTCCAGAGAATCAAAACCACATTGCAAAGTATGCCTTCCCACTTGTTCAGTAGCATGCAATCAATCCTGCATTTCCTTGTTTTCTGCACATTCAGAATTTGTTAATATTTTATGTTTAAGCAGTGACATTAAGTATTGCTGATATTTAAGCATATGAAATTGACAATTTAAAGCCCTCACAGCCAAGGTAGCAGAAGTGTAAACCTTTTTCCCCCATCTGTCCAGTGCCCTTGAATCCCTATCAGAGGGGATAGGGTTTTTTGCAGTGGAAGCCTTGACCCCTTTGGGACCCTGAGAAATAGTTTCTGGGTCAGCAGCAGGGTTTTTATTTATGTGAATCTTGAACCCTGTAGTATCTGTCTGGCTTAACAGGTGCAGGGGGTAAAGAGTCAGGAGACAGGCTGGACTCTGAAAATACATCATCTACAATGTCTAAAACAGGGGGGATAGCAAGAGGCCTGTGCTGAGGTAGTAAAAGAAAGTCTCTGAGCCTTTTCTTAGATTCTGAGTAGTCTTGGCTCTCCCAGTGGAAGTGCTCCCTCATGGTATGCAGGGTTTCCCCAAAAGAATAATCCTCAAGAGGAGAGGCTGAAGGGATAGATTCTTCAGCAGCAGAGTCCTCATAGGGAGGAAGAGAGTATTCCTGTTCAGAAGAGGGGTAAGAGGAAATGGAAACCTAATCTGAAGATTCATATTCTATCTCTTGCCTAGGCCTCTTATCAGGAGGGGGATGGGAACCCCTGATCAAAGTAATTAGGTCTTCGGCCATTTTGAGCATCTGTTTTTTAGGCATGGAGGCCTGTCCATGGGCTTGCTGCACTTTTTTCTTTGTCTTTAGTGGTGCTTTAGTCTTTGCCTTTGAAGCTGTAGTTGGTTTTACATATAACTGTGTAGGCCTGAAAACACCCTCAGAAGCCGATGCCTGCTCAGCGGCTCTGGACCCATCTGAGGGAATATTTTCCAAGTGTCCAATACCCTGAGTTTCCAGCGGCCTAGTCTGCTCCATGTGGGAGTCGGAAGCGGCCTGCTGCTCTGAGGTAGCGTGTGTCAGGGGCTGCGAAAGCGCCTCACTGAGAACCGGCGACTGGCTTAGAAGAAGCCTTGTCATCAGTTTTGGACCTCAGATGCCTGTCCTTTTCCTTGCTTTTCTTGTGAATTGTGGTAGTCTGATGGCTATCCGACGACATTGTGTAATTAAATCTTCGGCCAAAGTAATGAAATGCAAAATCGTACCGACGCTTAATAGTGCGTTGGTTAAATCTAGCACAAAACCTGGAATTAGCAACGTCGTGATCAGGGCCTAGGCAAGGAATACAATAAGAATGAAAGTCCTTATGAGGTATTTGTTTCCCACAAGAAATACAATTATTAACTTTTTCTGACATCGGTCTGGAGCAAGAAAAAAGTTTTCCCAATGGGGTACTTAGCTTTAAATGAAGACTTCGGATCTGAAATTCGAACACGAAAATCTCAGGAGTCTGCCGACTGGCACTTGCAAACTGCTTCTGTTTCGGGCACTGCGCGGCAAGGAATACTGGAGAAAATGGCGTCAGCCGCATCTTTTATACCCCTGGCGCACTGACGTCAGGGAAGAGGCGACAGCAACCAACGCCGGACCAAGACTTTGGAATTCAGGCCGACTGCGGGTAGCCTGCCAGCAGGATAACCCAAGAGTAATGACTGCAACAGTGAAACACAATGAACATCCCCTTCCGGACCTCGGAGGTTTCAGTTAGAACAGTTTCAGACCTACAACAACATTACACTTCATCGGATTTTTTAAATAGAAGTGTTATGTGTTACAATACCAAGAACAGCTCACAGAGCTAAAATATCTACAGCAGTACCTAACTTGGTTCAGAATATACCATGAAAGAGAAACTTTCTTTGGGGTGAGGGGTCTCTTCAAAAATGTAGAGGATATCGGCACACACAAACATGGCCCACAGCATACACAGCAAAACAAGGGCAGTCGACAGGATACACGTACAATGAAAAGGAGTTCCACACACCACATGGGTTTTATTAGGCTGAGTGGGCTGGGTAAGGCAGGTCTGACATCACAATGTGGGAGGAGCACTGGCTCTTCTATACAGCATGCAAATCAGGCGGGGATTACATCACTTTGGGGGAGGAAACATCCCGATAGCTAGAGCAAGAGCAGATGGCAGATGTGACATCATAATTTCAGAGCCAGCTACAGGTTTTTCAAGTTGGTTTGCAAAGTGAAACAAAAACAGTATAGAAAGCTAGGAAGCAGAACAGGGAAAACAGTTGAGTGGGTTATTTTTTAAAGCTGCAAGGGTGATTTTTTTAAGCTTTATCAAAGAACAGGGACTGGAAGAGTCAGCAGGTTGGGGAATCTGCTTTAATATCCTGTTGTTTTCCTTTAATGCCATAGACCAGATTATTCCTAAATCTTTCTTTACAAAAGTCAATAAGGAATTAGCTAGATTTATCTGGTCTCCTAAATCAGTCAGAATATCATATCTTAAATTAACGTGTCCTAAAAATAAAGGAGGTCTAGGTCTTCCGAACTTTTACATGTATTATTTAATTATTTCGGCTAACAAACTACTCACCATTGTGAACTTGAAAACTGATAGGTATAGGCAGTACCCCATTTGGACCAAATTATGGCATCAATACATTTCAAGTAAAAATATTAAACCGATTGCTCTTCCTTTCCTATCTAAGGAAGCTGCTAACATTCTCAAAATTTCCAAACCCTTAAAACAAAAGATCAATTATTTTCAAGAATTAATAAAACTCATTAATCTAGATAGCATTTTTCAACTAACACAACCTTTACACTTAAATCCTAATATCCAGTTTAATAATGTACCTTTTAATCTTTCTAAATTTCCACTTATTCAAAGTTTCACTGTGTGGGACTTGCTACAATATAATGATTTATCTCTCACTAACCTACGCATAAAGCTGAAAGCAAATATTAATTACATTACTATACTACGTCAATTGAGAGATAGCATCATTGTGAAATTTGCTCACATTAAAGTAAGTATAAATGATTTTACAAATCTTACCACTGTTATACAAGCTCTAACATTACCACAGAAGATGTTATCTAAATCTTATAATCTGGTTAATCAGATAATACATAATAATACTTGTCTATTTTCTGATTATTGGGATAAACAGAATGTCCATTTGTCTTTAACTCAGTAACTTTCAGCCATCAAGGATACTTTAGACTATTCCCCATTTAAGAAGCTTTTCTATACCCAGTTAATGATATTTAATAATGCATATCATACTCCTTCCAAACTTAACAAGTTTGACTCGAATTCCTCCTCATGTTCTTGCTGTTCTTCTTTTAATGCTGATCTCTTACATATTTTGTGGTCCTGTCAGCACTCACATAAACTTTGGACCTCCCTTAAAATCAGATTACAAAAAATGGGATACCACAAATCCACACTATCCTGGGAATTAGCGATTCTTCATATTCCTATTATTTATCTATCAAAATTTGATACACATGTGTTAGTTTATATTTGTTCACTCATTAAGTTTTATATTACTAAAAATTGGTTAGACCGCACCAAACTAAATTGGAATAACTTTAGAACCTTAGCCTACTCTTATATTTCAGCTCAGAAATTACTGGTGAAGAGTCCAAAGAAGTTAGCTCTTAACAATAAAGTCTTAGAAAAGGTATTATACATCTTGGATAGTGTTTAATAATCTCTGTCATTTTTATAGTTTTATTAACCTAGCTCTCTCTCACTTACATTTACATGCATACTCTTTTATATACAAGCTTATATACTTTGTTGTCTCTGGTTTAACATATTCATACTTTGTATATAGTTATGTTATATTTGTCCTGTTTGGAGTTCTTGCATTTACATTGTTATAGTCTTGCATTTATACTTGAACTCCCATGCTCTTATATCCAATGTTCACAATGGTTATTGTGTTCTTGTTGTATTCTAAATATGCATATTAATAATTCAATAAAAAGTTTTTTGAAAAAAAAAAAAAACGCAATGTCAACAAAGTCAACAACAGCATCCACTTTTTTATTACTAAGTTTATTGTATGCATTCTCTAACGTCTCAAATATCCAGCTTCCACAGCTACTCTTCCCTGAATACTGCCGCAATTACATTGCCCATTTGCTGCAAGTCTTCCTAAGATAAGAAGACACATCACTAAGTAGATGTCAAGCAACTTAATTGGCTGGACTTGTGATTACACTCTAATGCTAGCTTACAAGAATTAACCAGCAGTGGGCACATCTATAGCCAACCTTGCCCAATGGTATACTCCCACTAGACACGCAAGACCTAAAGACCAACTCTTTGCACTCACATGAAATCTTAAATTGCCTATAGAAATTAATACCTTCTTTAGTCTATGTATCTAAACTCTGGAACAATATCTTGAACCAACACTGATCAAAAAAGAAAAAAGTAAAATAAAATAAAAACTAATAGTACCTTCAGACATGCTTTGTCTGAAAAACAATATTGTTAGAGAAAAGGTTATTCGTAAGGTAAAGTGTAGGACTGCACTAAGGGGCATAGCAGGGTTAGGGTTAAAATTAGCCCACATGCATAAGGATGGAAAGGAGGGCTTTGTCCCTTGTAACATCTTCTTCATGTGTGCTAGCCAGAAACCTAATCCTAACTCTGCCAGTGAGCCTAACCCCGGCACAACCCTGCACAATATCAAAAAAACTCATTTCAAAACAACAGCACTGCACAAGTCAAACGTTCACACACACACACGCACACACAAACACACACATACACAGCTACCTGAAATAGCCAAAACTTTCACTTCTTGGCATTAATAAACAACCTCACTACCTCACTTACCTACATTCAGGCTCACCTCATAAAGTGTACAAAATGGCAATGTTCCCATCATCCTCAAGATCTCCACCATGCAAATTGCACTGTTTCCATAAAAAATGTACACCTGCTCACATTGTCTATATATACACATATATATATATATATATATATATATATATATATATATATACATATATATATATATATCATGAAAGGTCATGGTCAAAAACAGAGACCATAAAATAAATGATCAAAACACTATACTACTCAGAAACAGCTCCTCGTGGTCCTGCAGAGTGGTGCTAGCAGCAGAGAACTGAGAAAAGCGACTACTTCCTGATCTAAGTATTTTTTTGCTGTTTTTACCTGAGAGACCTTCCTTTTCTTACTTTGAACAAGTTTATGCTGCTTTACTACATGTTTTTTGCATTATACATTATCTGCACTTAAAGTTACATTTGGTCGAAAGTTTGTTGTTAAATTTAACTGTTGAGGCTACCCAATAAAGTGAGCTAGCCTGTGTAAGTGATTTATTACTGTTTTTCCTGCATTTCTGTGTACTTTTTAACTTAAAAAACAAAAAAAAACAAAAAAATATCCTTGTTTTCCCGCCTTTCTCGACTAGTTTAGACCAGAATACAGGCTTTGCTGTATTCTGGACTGTGGTGTAGTTCCTGTGTTGTCCATTGCCTTACTTGGATAGAAGGAAGTTTCTTTGCTCACCAGTGGGAGTGGGGAGCCTTGTGCAGCCTATCTGTCCCTGAAGGAGTGATCTCAGCACAAGAGCTTGTAGTAATTGGTCGTTTTGGACCATTTCCAGCTCTTTTGAAATTCCCTGTTTAAAATCCGCGTTTGCGCGGCTTTGCATGATTGTGCGCATAGCGCAGCGCCAGTTAAACAGGCTTAAACTATTCCTGGCTCCGCCAAGTCTGCACTTCAATTTTTCCCTTAAGAAAGCTACTTTCAACAAAATCAGTCTATTCGCTTTATCATAAGCCTAGCACTTGCTCCTAAAACCTTTCTTTTAAGTGAAGCACCCTTAAACTAACATAAGCACTACATCCACCTACAACCCATGCTAATACCCACTTCCCTTCAAAGTCCTCTCTCTGACCCAGTTACACATCACCCCCTTATACTATTCTGGCATGTCGAGTGGTATATTACTGACGTCCTCTCCAGTTCAGCTGGTTAATCTGGGAATCCTGAGACAATGTTACAATTGTCTCATGTACACAGACAACCCTCTCCTCCTCCCAACAAACACAAACATATGTGAGAGATGCAACTACATAGCCAAACTGGACTCTCTCAACACAGGACTAGCAAGACCAGACAGGAGGAGAAGGTAACCACACACACAACAAACCCAGTCTCACATAAACCAACCACAACTACAAACCAAACACATAGTAACACAAAGACATACTCGGAGGCTCTAATAAAAAACTTATCAAAACAACAGAGGCTCCCAAAGCAGACATCCAAGATAACACCACCTCAAAACTCTGCACAAGCAACACATAGTACACAAAGTAAGTGTGTCAAACAATCACAGGCCCTTAAGGCGAAACACCATGCCTGATACACTAGTAATAGGTGACGCTATAGTCAGACACACTGACATCCCGCTTACCAGGCTGAACAAACGGTGAGCTGCCTGTCGAGAGCTAGGATCCACCACATAATACAAGCACTCAGGTCACTCCAAAGCAAGTACAAATATGACTCCGTCATTGTCCATGCCGGTGTGAATGACCTGAGACGTACCTCCTTGGACTACATGAAAAGAGACATAGAGGAGCTCTCTGATTATGTAGCCCAGGCCGGTATGACCCTGACCCTGAGCAGCATCTTGCCCTCACCAAGAATGATGCCACAATACAAAGACAAGATGATCAGCTTTAATAATTGGCTCAATTACTGGTGTCATTCTAGGGGGATCCAATGTCTGTCTGCTTGGGATGACATGCTGGACAAGCCACGTTGCTTCGCAAGGGACAGCTTGCACCTGTCACCACTGGGCTTCTGGATATTGACTAAGGCTCTTGCCACCCCCATAGTGCCTTTTTTAGGCAAGGCTCAAAAGACAAACCCACCACCTTAGAAAACAATAAAAGAAAAAAACTAAGGGTAATGCTGCTCAACACCAGAAGTCTAAATCTCAAGATGCAGGCTCTCGAAGCACTCCTCAGTATGGAGAGCATCGAAGTCTGTGCAGTAACTGAAACCTGGTTCAAGGCTCCTGAGAGCACCCCAGCCCTACCAGGTTATACCTCGTATCATGCATTTTGGCCCCAAAACCTGGGCCTAACCACAAAAGGAGGGGGAGTGTCCATATTCATTAAAGACACCCATACCTTCAGGTTAGTGGCAATGCACGAAGCATCGGAAACCATCCATGTGCAACTAACCATAGGCAAAACTTCTATACAACTTGTAGCATGCTACAGACCACCCTCGCAATCTCCGGAACTCCATTCAGCCTTCCTGAAGACACTGGAGGATATGAATGTCTCACCAAATGCCATCATATTGGGAGACTTCAACTACCCAAACATAGACTGGGTGCATTACTCAAGCCCCAACACCCTAGCCCAAAGGTTCCTGGAATTCATCAACTCAAATGCGATGGAACAACTAGTCACCTCTCCCACAAGGGGAAATAATATACTTGACCTGATCATCACAAACATGGGGACAAAATTGCTCAACACCGGAAGTATACCCCTCACTAGTGAGATCAGACCATAAACTAATAACCCTAGATATTCATATCCCACCTCCACCCCCAGCACAAAAGACCACAGTGAGAAACTTCTCAAAAGCCGACTTTACACTCCTTAGGACTGAAATGGTATCCGTCAAGCCCCCTGGGCCAGTGGAAACCACATCCCAGACTGCTGAATCCTTCACAAATGCTTTCTACAGGCATCTGCAAGAATGCATGGATCATGCAATCCCAAATAAAACCAAGACCCTTTCCACCAAAGGCAGGCATCCTATCTGGTGGACCCCAGCCATAAACAAACTCTATAACAAGAGAAGGAAGCTACTGCAAGACAGAGCAAAATCCCATAAAGGGAAGGCATCCCTGATCATCACTAGCAAAAAACTACGTTCGCTAATAAAATCATCAAAGGCCAACTTTGAGAGAAAAATCGCTAAGGACACTAAAGATAATCACAAGGCCTTCTTCAGTTATGTTAGAAACCTGGGCGGAAACCCTCAGATATGCGCAGAGTTAGTTCATAACGGCAAAAAATACACTGAACCCACAGATATTGCCAACATACTGGCAGACAGGTTCAGTGCAAATTTCTCCCCTCCCTCTCCCCCAAAAGACGAAATAAATATCTCAGCTGAATGCAACCTCCCTAAAATCTCAGATGTCCAGGTGAGAGCTGCCCTCAGCAAAGCTAAAAATACAGCATCCATGGGACCTGACGGTGTCCCTGGCTGCGTGCTACCTGAACTCCTATAGGAGCTAAACCCGCACATAAGAACGCTGTTTAATCTTAGCCTTGCTACAGGATACATCCCTGAACACTGGCGTACAGCTACAGTGATCCCACTCCACAAAGGTGGCACCTCTACAGACCCTGGAAACTACCGCCCCATAAGCTTGACCAGCCTGGTCTGCAAAGCTATGGAAAGGATCATTATGGAACTCATAAACAAAGACATCGGGGACCTACAGACAATTGACCCTACCCAGTTTGGCTTTGTAAAAGGTAGATCCTGTCTTTTAAACCTGGTGGACTTTTTTGAAACAGTCACTAGAGCCATTGATGAAGGCAAAGCAGTTCATACAGCCTACTTGGATCTGGCAAAAGCCTTCGACACAATACCCCACTCAGGCATCATAGACAAGCTCAACAGCTTAAATGTAAACCCGTTTGTCACAAGATGGGTTACAAACTGGCTAAAGGACAGAACCCACAAAGTCAGAATAGCTGGAGCTATGTCAGACTCTAAGCCAGTCACAAGTGGAGTCCCACAGGGCTCTGTCTTGGGACCCCTCTTGTTCGGCATTTATTTTTCAGATGTGCAAGCAAACATAGGGGGGTTGTGGCTGACAAAGTTCACAGACGACTGCAAACTAAGCACCATAGTCGACACACCAGCTGACACATGCATCCTCCAGAAGGGCCTCACAGAAACAGACGACTGGTGCCAGAGTCATGGCCTTAAACTAAATGCCAAAAAATGTATAGTCATCCCCTTTGGAAAAAACGAAGTACCCACAAATTACCACATAGGTGGTAATCCATTAAGTACAGAAAAAGTAATCAGAGACCTGGGGACCCAAGTTGACAGTGACCTCTCATTTGACATCCACGTCGCCAAAGTGGTTAGAAAGACCTTCTACCTTGCCCACCTTATCATGAAGGGATTCACATCCAGATCAAAGGATGTGATTGTACCCTTATATTCCTCCCTTATCAGGCCTATGATTCAGTACAATGCCCCATTTGGTATGTACCTCACCCGGCACCTGCAGCAGCTGGAGAGACCCCAAAAGTACCTTACCAAGAGGATCAAGGGTCTCCAACTCTATTCAGTAGCATACCGCCTGCTCAGAAGTGATTTGTGCCTTACGTACAAGGCCATGTCCAATTCAGAATTAATGGACATGCTCCACCTCACAAAATCCAAATCCATCAGAGCCATGAGAGCTAAAGATCTAAACCTCAGCACAAATATGAATAGGACATGCTGGAGGGACAGATTCATAACCCAGAGGCTTCCCGCACTCTGGAACAGGATACCTGTCCATGTTAGGCAGAGCCCCTCACTGACTCTCTTCAAGAGAAATCTGGACAAATGGATGGGTGATCGTAGATTTACCCCGGGGGTCATCTCTGTGTCATTGCTAGATAGAGGCACAGTAAACTAAATTGAATTTAAATTGTATACTTTTGTATCATTACATGGGGTGGCAAAAGTCACATACACTTTGGTTCGGCTTATAAATGCCCTAGGGCAGATAGCCTAGTACTATACTATGAAATTATGAAACAAACTCCCTGAGCAGTGACTGCAGCTATATGCAAATGTATACATACATGTACAGGAATGTATCAGCAATAGTCGATGTTACAAGCAGTCAATAATTGCATTGCAGGTCAGACATCACAAATTGTAATCATAGTTCCTGATTATCAAGATCACACAGTTCTCCATAACCAAACAAAACCTAAATACATACGTTTAGGTGTTCGGTTGCACCCCACACCCTTCTGACATGGGCCTTCATGCCCATACCGTCTTATCTGAATATACTAACTACACAGCTGCACAACTGCAACTACAGAGCAACTACCACTGTTATGTCACAGTCGAACATTGAAAGTTCAGCTGCACAATGACTCAAAAGTAGTTACATTTGTTTGAATATGGTTAATCAGCAGAAGACTTTGCCCAAAGACCGGAACCTATGTATACCTATATGCACCCCATATTGATATATATATATATATATATATATATATATATATATATATATA